>NC_141821.1:5838951-6031451 GCF_982586985.1 Callionymus lyra
TAGTTCACTGTAGAGATGTGTCAATGAGGCCTCATGAAACAGTTTCATAGTGAAGCCACTGTGTCATGAAACAATTTCATAGTGAAGCCACTGTGTCATGAAACAGTTTCATAGTGAAGCCACTGTGTCATGAAACAGTTTCATAGTGAAGTCACTGTGTAATGAAACAGTTTCATAGTGAAGTCACTGTGTCATGAAACAGTTTCATAGTGAAGCCACTGTGTCATGAAACAGTTTCATAGTGAAGCCACTGTGTCATGAAACAGTTTCATAGTGAAGTCACTGTGTCATGAAACAGTTTCATAGTGAAGCCACTGTGTCATGAAATAGTTTTATAGTGAAGCCACTGTGTCATGAAACAGTTTCATAGTGAAGTCACTGTGTCATGAAACAGTTTCATAGTGAAGCCACTGTGTCATGAAACAGTTTCATAGTGAAGCCACTGTGTCATGAAACAGTTTCATAGTGAAGCCACTGTGTCATGAAACAGTTTCACAGTGAAGCCACTGTGTCATGAAACAGTTCCATAGTGAAGACACTGTGTCATGAAACAGTGTCTTACCTTTGAAAGGCCACTAGATGGCAGTCAAAGTTTGAAAATGATGCCAAGTTTCATTGACTTAGTAGATCGGAGCTAAAGATTTTAAAGCAGAGAGTGACATCTAGTGGCCTTTTAAAATCAAGACACTGTTTCATGACACAGTGGCTTCACTATGAAACTGTTTCATGAGACCTCATCAGCCCATCACTAGTTTATTGAGTTAAAGTTAACTCAACTACTTGTAACAATAGAAAATTTGCTTTATAGTATTCAAAAACATACTGAGACTTAATACTTTAATGCCATCATTTCTCATTAGATATTTTTTTTTAATTATTATGCTCCTTTCAAGATACATCAATAGGGTTTTGCAAAAAATGAAGATGAAGGTTTGAAGATGAGTAAAAGTTTTCACTTTTGTTTGATGCTTAAACATGGATTGAGGCGATTTTGAACTACATGAAAAGACCCCAGAAGAAGAAAAAAAATGTTTGACGCATAGTGGGGTGTATTCAATTATCTCCATTTCTGCTGTAGAAGTGATGTTTGAAATAAAACCTTCAACCCAGATTGAGTTCTGTTTCTATTGTTGTAACACTCGTCCCCACATGAGTCAGACAACATTGTCTGTCTTATTGCCTCAAGAAAGAGCTCCAATTAAATAACATCTGTTTCTTTGTAATTATGTGTACCAGCTTGCTTAAATTAGGCTAAAACCCATTACAGACTTCGGAGTCGAAACTGGGGCAGAAGTGTGTCACAGCATTTCGACTCAGTTGTGACACTGGAGGGGGTAATACAGTGTAAGCGGGGCTGGGGAGGTGTCAAGATGCCTGGCTGACTGGAGGAGACGAGGCCCCTGGAGTCACTGGTGCTTCCTTCACAACACCCCGGTCAAGATGCTTCAGACAGCCTCGACGCTGGCGCGTCAACAAACAAACAATTCTTGTGTTCTACTCATTAGTGCACTTCGGTGAAGGAGCGAAAACCAACCCGAGAGAGCCAGAAGGACATGACATGTCAACTCCTGTTACGCATTTCGCCTTCTTATTTTATTCATTCTCCAGGGCATGGATAAAGAATAAAAGAGAACATAAAATACATACTTGGCAGTGGATTTGCGAGGAATGGTTCGTGTCCTTGGGTGAAGTCGTGACTCTGACCTTCAAGTTTCGTGGTCGTCGTGCGCATCCAATCATACACAGATGATACGATTCAGACTCTGACGTTAAAATATTGACCCATTAAATATCAACACTCGGACTTTGTGTAGTGAGTAAGTAAGTAAGTAAGTAAGTAATATTTATTTATATAGCGCTTTTCGAGATCAGGGTCACAAAGCGCTTAAACAATCAAAACAATACTCAAAAAAGTACATACTTTAAAGATCAAGATAATACTGAGAACAACACAGGAGTTCGAGAAATTCAAGGAAAAGCCTGAACAAATAGAAACGTCTTAAGATGTTTCTTAAAGGAGTCAGTAGATCATCAAGCGCAAAGAGAGAGGAAGATCGTTCCAAAGCTTAGGAGCAACAGCCTGAAAAGATTTCTCTCCTCTGGTCCTGAGCCGTGTGCGTGGAACCATAAGTAGATTCTGATCCACAGACCTCAGAGCCCGAGCTGGGGTGTAAGGCTGGATCAGATCAGTGATGTAAGGAGGAGCCTGACCATGAATAGCTCTGAAAGTAAGAACCAGAATTTTAAAGTTGATCCTGAAAGAAACTGGAAGCCAGTGAAGAGTTTTAAGTGTTTTAGCAAATCAGTTCAATTTTATTTCAAGTGTCTTATCATAACGAAGTGAATCTCAAGACACTTGTTGAAGTAAGACTACAGTGAAAAAACAGATCCCAGCAACTCAACAATGAGTGAATCACAGCGTTGCAGTGGCGAGGAAAAACTTCCTTTTAGAAGGCAGAAACCTCAAGCAGAACCAGAGTCAGTGTTGACGGCCTCCTGCTGTAACCGGCTGGGAGGGTGGATGGAGGGATAGACAAATGGATGGAGAAAAGAGTGAGGGAGGATAAGGTGAGAGAAAAGAGGAGAGTATAGAAGAGTCCATGGAGGTGCTCTGGATCATTGACATGGTGGAGGTCCTGGATCAGCAGCAGCTCTGGAATATATACAGTATAGACATATGTTCGACCTACTCCAGCAAATAATGTTCATGCAAGTAAACTGTTGCTCCGGTTAACAAGTCTTCCTGGGGTGTGTTCACATGTGTAGCCCAATATGGGCTACTGTAAACAAAGAAAGAGAAAAAGCAGGGGAAGAATAATTAGGAAAAAGGAGTTAGAAAAATGTGTTGTAATACAAGCACAGTGTTTGTTGTGAAAGTAGGAAGGTTGGATGTGAGGACCATCACGGAAAAGGTAACCAAGTTAGCTGAAATGAAGAGAAGAAGGATATATTAATCAATTACGACAGAAACATTCATAATTATGGTCAACAAGGCCGAACATTTTGGGTCGCAGGATAAAATATTGTGTATATTTATCTGAAATCCTATGACAGGAAGTTTGACTCTGTTTGTGATATTATAAATCTTGTTGAACAGGGTTAAAAATCAGGCTGGACATTACTAGTTTGGCCCCTGCTCCTTGACATAAAGTGAAAACAAGACCAGTAAGGAAGGATAATTACCTTAATGTACCATGATAATTATAGTCAGTGCTAGTGATGTCTCGCTGAGGCCTCATGAAACAGCTGATACAAGGTCTTCATTTTGAAAGACCACTAGATGGCGTTCTCTGTTCACTAATAGTTGACTCTGACCTACTAATTCAATGAAAACTGGCATAACTTCCATACTGAGAAGGTGGTCTTTCAAAATGAAGACACTGTATCATGATACCTTATCATCGGTTTCATGAAGCATCACCAGCACATCCCCAGTCACTTCGAGCCACAGATCTCTGCTAGAGTACTTTAAGGAGCTCTGGGAAAGAAAGGAATAAGGTAAATAAAGATAGGAATCAACGGATCTGGACAAGGGTTTAGGGGGTGTGGGGTACGTTAAGGGGTTCCAAAGGGTGTGAATTGACTGTATACCATGTTCTTCCTAAGAACCCCTAACAGGGGCCCATGAGAAACAGGGTTGAATGCCTCCTCCAAGGCCACAAAACACATGTTAACTAGTTGAGCAAACTCTGAATGAACATTTAAAGCCTCTTTTGAAGTCGAGGAGGCAACATTAACCACACTGTATCCCTGAACTACTCCTAAGGCGGATTCCTCTGTTGAAAATGCGCTGAATCAACCTCTTTTTTGAAAGGCATTCCTTTCCAGATGTACACATTGTGTTGTTAAAAAAGGGTCAGGCATCAAATTCCCACATTAAGACTGACATGAGACTTGAGACACATCGGACATTGCATGTTTTCCACTAGCAAACACAGCCATGTTAACAGCTGAGCCTTCCTCCATAATACAGTGACCGTTGCTCTAGTAGAGGTAACCTGTGATGCAGGAGGTCCTCAAGGGGTTTTATATCCAACTATGATCTATCTGTCCGTCACCGGTGCTCAGTATCCGCCGAAGATACAACAACAATTAATAATTTAGCAATTCCCATTATTGTGGGATTATATTTCCAAGTCTAGCTGATCTGGAATCCAACTTGTATTACAAAGTATGCTCAAAGGACCAAATAGCAATACAGACAGCCTATAATTTGAAATGCCAAATATATAAAACGCTGGTATGAAATTAAGTTATATGAAAGCAAAACTAAAATGATCAGACAACTAATTTAATATTAACATACATAGGAAATAAAAACGATTAAACAGATTATTGGCTGTGTTCTTAAACAATCTAGTTATTAAAATCTATGCCAATGAAGCAAAGGTTACTCTTCGATAGTTGTATCCCCAGAAGAAATACTGCATTTAATAATCACTCCAATTAAAAAAAATGTATTTTGTTTCATATTCTGGTGAATCTGTGGTAATAATTAGAAACAATGGTGACTTTGTTTTCCATTTTTAACACCAAATTACTGGAATCTCTCCACCATGACATGTTAAAATAACACATTTTTTTAACCATGACTGAGTGAACAAATGTCTGGAGTGATTAGTGAAAATTCATACTCATTTTTCTGCCTCTAATTGTGTGTAAAACGTGGTCCATCAAACTAAATGTGCAATTAAACCTTTTGGACTTTTGTAGGCTAAAGAGAAAAGTGTCTGAATATTAAACATCTTTTTTTTATTTGCCAGTGCTTTTCTCATCAGGGTTCCATTAGGCAATTAGGTCTCGTCCAGCAAGAGAAAATGTAGGAAAATAAACAATATATTTCACAAAGGTAAAGTAATATATTCACAAAGTCATGCATCACAAACCCTGCAAGTATTTTTCTTCTTCCCATCGTCGCGCAACAGTGGAGATAGAACAAGTGATAACCGTGGTTTCATATGAATGTCCAGTGAGATAAACACCAAGAATCGACAAAGTAATTTTTCTGGCTCTAAACAGTTTGTCCACACTGAATCATGACTGCCTATTGTAGATAAAGCATGAGGCAATTATTAGTTTGCAAACACATATTGCCACATTGGGGGAAAATAATTGGACATTGTTACCTGATTCTTTCTTATCAACACAAACAGCTGCTTTCAATCTCCTTATTTCCTGACAGGACCCTTAAAGCGTCACGCATGTTCCTAACATAGGTTCATACGGTCACTAATGAAAACGATTGTAAAATAAAGCCATTCATTTTTCATTACTTTTCTAAAGTAATTGAAAGCTGCTTTGATTCATAAAACAGAGTAAAGCTATGCTGCTGTTGAATTTGGTCATATTCAGTATTTATAGAATGATTAATTTGTGGCGACGAAATACTAAGTCATGACCACAAAATAATCAGTCGTGGCCACGACTTAATTTAAATCCTTAAGTCACCATTCTGGATAACTCAGTTGCTAGAGTCCTCGGCTCTGGAACCAAAAGACCCGCGTTTGATTTTGAGTAGTAATGGACTGGTGAAGTTTCGCGAAGCTTCATCAGAGCCAACTAGCTGTATCTGCATTATTTTCCTTTGTTTTTAACAACTGTTCTCTTGAAACATAACATTATTTTTTAACTAATGGTGCCACCTACTGACCTCTAAATAATATGACACAGCTACATGAAGCTTCATCAGCCAATCACTAGTTAGAGGGATGAGTGTTTTCTACGCACCTTTATTTCAGTTTAATGCAAATTTTGAATGTCTTAAAATCAACTTAATGTCTGTAACAGTTTGTATAAATATTCCAATTCTTAACAAAATACAATGTAATATCTGGCTCCTGGTCTAAAAAATCATGGGCCATGACTTTTTGTCATATTTGGGGCTCTGTTTTTTACTTTTCAAAATGTTCAACCTTATAATGTGTGTATTATTTGGGGGATGAGTTACATTGAATTTAAACTGTCTTTGCTTTCAGGAATATCACCTTCTGCTCAGCCGCAGAAAAAACACACAGAAAAAGAAAAGTGTTTATGACTTATTACTAGAGATGTATTGATGAGGCCTCATGAAACAGCTGGTGAGGTATCATGATGCAGTGTTTTCATTTTGAAAGACCACTAGATGGCACTGTAAGTTGGAAAAGAATGCCAGATTTGATCAAATTAGTAGATCTGAGACAAACATAATTAAGCGGAGAATGGCCTTTGGAAAATAAAGACATTGTTTCATGATACCTCATTAGCTGTTCATGAAGCTTCACCAACCCATCACTACTTCTTACTGTACATTTAAATCATGCCGTGTCCTCACCGTCCAATCAGGTGTTGATATGATAACAGTCAAATCAAAGTTACTCAAACACTGCTATGGTTTTGTGAAGTGTTGATGGAGCTTCATGAAACCGTGTCCTGATTTTCAACACTCAATGCCATTCTCGGTGTAAATTTAGTGTTTTATTAAAATTGCATTCTTAAGAGAAGTACCCTTCAACCCCTGCGACTGAGGTCCACCTGCCAGAGACGAGCAACAGCTGTGAACTGTAAAGTGTTTCCATGCATTACCTCTGGCAAGGTCCTCCTGATCTTGAGCTACAAGCCAATGACAACTAAGAAGTGCGCTTCTATTCCATCCATCTACGGCACTTTGAGAAATCTCTTTTTGACATTCCGCAGTAGCACCTTCTCCTGGGTGGATCAAGTACCAAGGTCACAGTATGTTCTGGGACGAGGCTCGGATTTTTTCTTGCATGTCAAAGTTCTAAACCAGCGGCTTGCCTCAGGCCAATCTCTATATCAACGTGTGTTGGGTGAAATATGCCACATGAATTAGCAATTTATACGACAATGTCATACACAGATGGTACTTTAGCCTGCTGTAACTTTTTTAATATTAAAATGATTAACTTAATATACAGTGTAGTACCTGAGGATATTAAAATAACAGTAGTGTATGTACTTTTTAAACAGAAAATTGTGAATATTATTTGGCTAAACACACCAAACGTATTCCTCTCATATATCAAATATAAAATAATTAAAGTCCATGTGTCTTGTAGTTTTCTTCGGACTATGTTGTCATATATATATATTTTTTTTTGGCTATAATTCAGTCTCGACTCAATCTAAATTATATGGTGACTGCAAAATTCCAGTCATATATTCTAAAGGTTGAATGCTGTACTTGCTCCAGTGTTTTATATGCAAAAACAAACAATATTATTATCGATATTGGGCAATATCATGCCATGCATTTCACTGCAGGTGCGTTTACAAGTTTCAACAATAAATGTTGAGGTTTTTGTTCCTAAGCATTTTTTTAAATAGACAAGCTTGCGAATAATCTGTGAGTTTTTTTGATTTTTTTTCCAAAAATGTTGCCGACAAATCATTTTTGTGTGTCCTCCCTGGCCTCCATTAATACATATGCAGTGGTGGAGGTTGTTCACCTTGACCCAGAGACAACACAAGGGATACTACAAACACGTTTGTTCCTGGAATCCGTTTTCCAAAATATTTTTACTTAAACTGTAAAATGTCTGAAGATAACCTTTGTCATGATAACGCATTCTTAATGCAAATGAGTAAAATTGAATTAACGCATTGAGAACATTATTTGCTTTTCTGTTGTAAGTGTGTAAGTGTGTCCCTTTCTGAATTCCTTTACCATTTGTTTGTGCATTTATTGTTTGTCAGTCAAGTTCTCCCCACATCCTTGTTTGGGGAAGAGAACCAGAGGGACTGAACCACCCAGTTAAAATAGAGGTGTTTTGGGGGGTGGTAAGTGACACATTCCATTTGAACGGGGGTGTTTTAAGAGTTAGCTTTAAATTGCTCTTTGTTCTTCGCAGGAGGTGTTTTGTTCGTATTTTCTAATGCCGGGTACAGCGTATATTTGTTTATTCACATTTGTGTTTTGAAAAAGATTATCTTTGGTAAATGAAATGAAGGATATGAAATGGATCTGTCCAAGGGTGGGGCTACAGGCCAGGCCAGGTTGTATTAGACCAACCTTCGGCACTCCAGGGGAGAGTGTTGCTGATGTAAGTGTCAACTTCTGTGCAAAATGTCTTGTGAGGATTTCATGGAAATAAAGCCTGGCAAACATTTGTTGTTTTATGAATTAATCAAGAAAATTGTTTTGATTTTGCTAAATATAGAAGAGAAAAAATAAACAGGATTTTTTTCTTATCAAAAACCCTCTTCAGCCTCAGCTGGCGATACAGAGACTGAAACATTCATCACAGCAGCCACTGCTAATGAGACCACCATGGAGCTGCTAACAAGAATGTCCGAGGCCTTCATGATAGTTCAACAGGCCTGGAACGAGAGAGGCTTGAGAAGAAAGCTGTCAAGCAGGCCCAGCAGTTCACAATCCTGACGCAGAAAGTGTCTCAGCTCCAGTTCGAGATGGAGTCAGGGCATGCCAAGAAGAAGCTGAAATTTCCACAGCCCAGGGTCCCATCCCCTGAGGGGGCCAGAATTGTCCTGCGGAGGGAGCTATACTTATAAACTCAAGATGGCCAAACTGGGAGAAGGTGACAACGTTGAACACTATCTCATCATTTTTGAGCATTTGACGACAGCTGGTGGGTGTCTAGAAGAAGATCGGGTCATCCATCTCATCCCATTGTCACCAGGCAAGGACTGTGATTATTGCCATGGATCCTGCCTGAACCTTGGAATAAGACCAAACGAAAACTGCCATTGTGAAAAAATATCAGATCAATTCAGTGACAGTTCAGAGCCTGTGAAAAACCAGCCCAGATGAGATGCCCAAGAACTCTAGGTCCGGCTAAAGGAACTTTTTTGCAAGTGGGTGAGATATGACTGCTGTACCGAGGAGGATCTCATGGAGACCATTGTGCTGGAGCAGTTCCTGCGAGTCCTGTTTCCTGAGGTAAAGACTTGGGTCACGGAGCACAGCCCAGCAACAGCAGCGGAGGCAGCTGTCCTGGTGAAGAACTGTGTTGCTGCCCACTGAGGCCCCAGGAGGTACTGCTATGCTAGATCATCAAGCTCGAGGTAAGTCTGATGGTGTTGGTACAGGAGGTGGTTCTGAGGACCTGAAGTACAATAGGGTTATAGCTACTCAAGCCCTCCATTCAGAAGACCCAAGAAGAAAGAGAACTAGTTATTCATATTGAGTTGAATGGTAAAGTATCAAAAGCACTTGTTGATAAAGGTTGTTCTCAAACGCTGGTAAGCGATGATCTTGTTCCTTTGGAGTTTAGGAACAGTTGTGTTCACAGTGACCAGAGTGAGCGTAGCACTGCAGATATGTATGTTGGTTTTATATAGAAACACTTGGATATAGTTATTGAACGACTTGATTCAATATTTCCTGGACTATTTTTCTAACCTTTTTATTAATTATGGGCTTATGAAGCTTCATGAAGCAGTGTATCAAGATGCATCCAGTATCTCTTCTCTATAGCCTATCATTTGAACAGCTATTCCATTAAAACCTCACTTAGTTTTGAAACTGACCTCTAAGAAATAAGACACTGCTTCATGAAGCTTCATCAGGCCATCACTACTTTATAACTCATCTGATATTGTGAAAACTTCTGTGAGTCAAGATTAGTGTTAACTTGAGTGACTCGTATCTGTGCGTAGGCTTCTTAAGTTCTCAAGTACTTAAACAAACCTGGAACTTAATTGCATGTTGTATAAATCCTCTCACACTTTAAATGATTGTTTAATTAAGAGTTTTTCTCTCCTCGCTAGTGTTTGTTTTTTCGTGCAAAGGTAAACAGAATTTGAATTAAGAGTCGTCCACCCACACTCGTGTCTGTATTGGTAATTAATTCCTCTAACTTGTCACTGTTTGTATTTTGCTTCCTGGTTAATGTTTATTTTCCGTCGTGTTTGCATTGCAGTCATTCTGCTGTAGGTGAAGCTATGTGTTCTGTGAACATTTGCATTAATTTCTTTTAATGCCACTTTGGAAATAGTTCATATCTACAACATAAAATATGAACATAAAGAAGAAAAAAAAATTATAAAAGTGAAAATAAGGTAAACAAGGGAGAAAGAAAACGACAAAAAAAGCAACTAATGCAATTAATACATATATACTCATACATTTTTCCTATATAAGTGTATGTATCACTTATATTTATCACAATAATGTTTTGTATATATATATATATTTGTAGTATGCCACATTACACTAAATCGTGTATTAACCCCTGTGTTATCTCTGGGTCAAGCTGACCCTAGGGACGAAGGTGATTTCAGGGCTCCGGGTCACCTTGACCCAACGATAATGCATTAATATAGTTGAGTTTTGTTCGAAACGATAGCACACTTAGGAAACCGGCTTTGTCTGCTTCCATTGGAACCTGCAGCTTCAGTTTGATAAAACTGATGTGATATTGTTTCACAAGAACGTCTGTAACTACTCGTGGACTACACTTGAAGCGATCAAACGTGAATCATTTTGTTTGTTATATTTTAAAATAAGAGATCTACTTCCTTATAACAGTGTTTGCTATTAGCCACAGATGCATCATGGGAGGTTGAAGTTCTGTGCGCACCATTAATAAATTACGTTGGATTATTAATGGCTTCCCCAAGTTCGTGCTGATACTGCTGTCAAAGAAAGTCACCTGTCCATGACAGTGGTACATTTTTTTGTGGGAGGGTGGAAGTAATTATATAAAAATTTAAATACACGTAATAGTGTTTTAAATGTTAAAACAAAAGTTAAAAGTTTAAATGGATATTAAACATTTTTAAATATTATTTTCATTATATTGATATTGTTTTGCCTTTGAGTATTATACATGTGACAAGGAAATGAGAACGCATTATAATGTTCGTATTTATTTTCTTCAGTTTGTTCATTTATTTTTCTATCTCCAAGGACCCTATAGAATCTGTACCTTGTCCACTTGACCCTGGACCTTTGTTCAAGGTACACAAAACATTGTTTTTGCATTATCTCTGGGTCAGAGTGACCCAGAGCCCTGAAAACACCTTGGGCCCCAGGGTCACCTGGACCCAGAGATAATGCATTACTATAGTTGTGTTTTTCAAAGGAGATAGCACACAAAGGAAACTTCCATTTGAAACTGCGGCCTCAGTTTGATAAAACGGACGTGATGTTCTTTCATAAGAATGTCTATGACTGTCGTGGACTACACTTGAAGCAATTATTGATTTATTTTTATCTCCAAGTATCCTCTAGAATCTGTACCTCGTACGCTTGACCCTGGACTATTGTTCAAGGTACACAAAACAAAGTCTATTTATGTTGTGTTCCTGCAGTGACCCACTCGACAAAACACTTAAAAACGGTCCGTGTTCAATTAAGCATTTAAAAAAAATAAAGATACTTTGCTAGTATTTAGAATTTGTTTCATTTCTATGTTTTGTTGAATGTTTTAACTGTAAAAGAAGAGTTGAACCAGATGGCAAAGCTCTCCATTATCTGTTCCGATGTCTGTGCCGACCTTCCCCTACGGTCATGACCTCTGGTTCAGGCATAATCAAAGATGATCACGGATACAAGTGAAACGATGTTGGCTGATGTAACTCACCACTCCTTCTCTGAAGCTCGTCTTCTGAGGTCGTTTTAGGAGAGCGGAGCTTTTATTTCGACTGTGGTCACGTCACTTCTTGTAACGCAGCGGAGTGGAAGTGCAGTTGGTGCACTTTTGCTTGTCAAGCTTCATTTTTAGTAGAAAGCAAACTTGTCTCAGATAATAATAATACACATCAGTAACCAGCTCCACATTAAATAGGTTTCAACAGTGCAATACTTTCCATGTTTCAGTCTCGTTTCATCAACATTCATTTGGACTTGATTTTCTCTTGGAAGCTTCTGAGATCTGAACCTGTTTTTTTGGCTCGCCCAGCAGACAAAAAGCATAGATCACAGTGGTGAAGCCCTGAGTGTTTCATCCAGCCTCCTCTAATCGCAGTTCGTGCCCTTTTGCATGACACCAGTTTTGACTGCAGCCAGAGGTTTCTCACTCCGGGTTGCAGAGCTGCTCCGTGTTCTGACCTTTAGTTTGCATTGACTATAAAATCACTAAAATCGAGTCGTGTATTTGTTTGCTCCCACATCCCCTTGAACCAATGACAAGCCCTCAGCTTTTAGTTTCCGGTTCAGGAACAGTATCATCGTCTGAACCTTCCCCGGTGTTCTGTCTGATGATACCAGCCTGTCAGGGGGAAACTTATGGAAAGCGCCGCTGTAAATATTCGTCCTTTTTCTGCTGAAAGAAAGAAAAAAAAAAGATGACGGTGAGCGCCTTTGATCACAGTGACATAAGAGAGTGAAATGAGGAGGAAATGGAGAGATGGAAATTGGGACAAATCACTTCTAAAATTGAACATGACAAGCCTCTGATTGTAATCTCCATGCAGACCTTTAGGGGATTGAGCGTCTATGATGACAGTGAATATGAATGAATGCGAATCTGGTTTGAAACAGATCGAGATGCAAAGTTATATGCGAGATGATACATGGTCAAAAATCCACACGCAGAGTGAAATAGAAAAGGTTGTGTTTGATGCCTGCCTTAAAGATAGATGTGAGAAACATCACAGAATTTGTATTAACTGAAGAATCCTATAGATACTCACTGTTCATGATGTTTTTGTCCTATTATTATTCAAAGTAGTAGTAGTATTATTAGTTGTAGAAGTAGTAGTATTGCTGTTGTGTTGTTTTTGCTCCTACATATTTTACAATATGAATTAATGGAATTTGAATTTTATAATACAATATTTAAAATAAGGATAAAGATTAGTCTGTAGCAGTAAAAGAACATATTTTTTCATTAGATTTGAGTAATGGAGCCCCAGACATGACATGTTTTAAAAAAAAACAATGCTTTTATATATTGTTTTTAACAAATATTCAAAGTAAACCCCCCGTTATGTATTTCAACTTCTACTGGGCCTTTACACAGTTTCATGAAGCTTCAAGAAAACAATCTGTTTTTCCTGCAAAAAAAAAAACTTGGATCATATTTAAGTCTCAAGTTAATGTATAATCTACTGTGAATTATGGCTTGTGTAGCTGATTTTTAACTATTTTTAGAAGTCTAAACACCTATGTGATGTAAGATTAAAAAAAAAAAGGCACTTTAGACTAGTGTTCTCTAGTGTTTTTTTTACTGTGGCCGGTTGAATGTCGGCATTATTTCACAGACCAGCCTACAGCTTAAAAAAAAAACATAAGGCTTGGCCTGTTAAAAAAAAAACCTTTTAGTGCATAGAAATACATCTTTTCATAACGCTGAGTCAGCAAGCGCTCCGGGCTGGTTTCTCTACCACAAGTTGATCCCATATAGAGGTTGTGTTTCACTGCTTCATTTTTTAGCACATTTGACCGAAATCTTTTTTTTTTGCATGTCAAGGGTCACAGGCTAATATGACTTTGAAGAAAATCCTGTATTTTTTTCATGAATAAAAACTCTTAAAAGAAACAGAAATTCAATAATCATTTCCATGTTGATGATTCTATATCATTAGTTATGTCTGTGATGTGTAGCATGAAGGATAAGAGCAGTGCATGTTACCATCTTCTGTTTTCTTTACACTTTAAATTGAGCAATAATGTTTATAACCTTATATCAACTGTAAATCAAGGTTTTTATTTAACATTTGTGCCTAAACAGACAGTCAAGGCACATTGGAAACCTTGTGCGGGTCAACGAGTCAGTTTTAGGAAACAAAAAACAAAATATAAATATAAAAAAAGTGCTCAATCTATAAAGAATATAAAATATTAAAATGTAAAATATGTAAGATATACAGATACAAATATACATACAATACAAACAGCTTTATATATATAAATATATATAAGAGATAAATATAATCACATATATCCCCAGAAACATGTTTTCTGCTTTTATGTTGTCTTCTTATGTTTAGAATCAAACACATTCCGTAAGTGAAACAGCAACCTTTGTTTTCTCAATGACGTGTCTGCACCTGCTGAGAAGATCTTGACAAGTCGGCTGTAACTGCAGGCTTCAGGATAGTTTCACAGTCCGAGAATAGCCGTAGACAGGCCGTCAGAAAGTCCAGTTGATAGACGTATTTGCCACAAACGTTTAATTTAACAAGTTAATTGTGTTGCAGTGGGACTTTTTTTTTCTTTTTTTAATAATTAAATGGATTTTTCTCTAATACCATAAATAAAAAAACTAAATAGTTTGCACAGCCACCACGTTCTCAAATGCATATCGCTAAACGCACACACTGTTGTGAATTAAGAGATTTTGTTCTCCTGTTCCCCGCTTCTGTGAAGACTTTGTTCTTCTGTTTTTTCCTCCCTCTTCCTCCTCCTGATTTAGGAAACTAGATGGGAGTTTTTGAAGTACAAAAAGTCCACCGTTCAAAGGCAAATTTCCCCTATAAATAAATACAAATAAGCGGATTTCAAAGATAATTTCCAAAGCTCAAACGTGACAAAGTTAACTTCCCCTGTTTTGGTCTGATTAAGCCGAGGTACTCGCTCTGAATAAAAAGAAAAAAAGTTCCTCACTCTCACAAATGTACTTAAAAAGGTTTTTTCTTGGGCGAACCCTCTTCTAAAGTCCTGTTATCTATTTCAAAACTAAGTTACGATAAGCCTCGTCTGACGGTTGACGCTGAGAGGAAGTGGGGATTAGAAATGGAGACGTCCATATACATCAAGTGAAGTCGGCCAGTTAGCCTGACAGCCTAGGGTCAGACCTGTAATAACCTGCCATTAGCTTGTTCTAGAAGGATGCTAATATATGTTTTTCCGTGGTGGCAGGTTGTTATTACTGCTGTCCACATGTCAGCAGAAGGGTCGGTCGGTGCACGTCTGTTTGTTTACTTTTCCCGGTGCCTCTTCTTAAATGTCTTCTCTTTCAAACATTTCTTTCTTTTTCTTTTTTTTCGTAAATATTATGAGTAATTTCCCCTAATTTCACTTTCCATTAGTCCTCTTTTGAATGGATGTCTGTTCAGAAATCATCAAGAAGGTTGTTTTGTTTGCCCAAAAAATGTGCTTCCATGTTTTTTTGTTTTTTTTCTGTTTTTATTAGTATTGCATGAGGAGCAATCTGTTCTCTCTGGTTTGGATAATCTGGTCCCTAATTGGCTGGACTGATGCTTCGATGTCCACGCTCCATTTGGTTGAGCGGTTTGAGCCAGTCCTCGTTCCCTGTCATTTAACAGGTAAGCAGCAGTACACATCTGCTGAAACGGCCATCCGTGGCAGCAAAAGCCTTTAGCACCGGGAGGATATTAAAAGAAAATGATGGTTCGAAGAAACTTTCCCTGGATCCAAACCCCCATGTTCAAGCGTGAGTCATCTCGGTATGAATCCACTTGACAGACACGGAACATCATAAAACAAATTAACTATTGAAAAACCTAGTGGCTTTAGTAGTATATTGCTTGTCAATCCGAGTGATGTGTCAATTAGGTCTCATGATCATAGTGAAGCCACTGTGTCATGAAACAGTTCCATAGTGAAGTCACTGTGTCATGAAACAGTTTCATAGTGAAGCCACTGTGTCATGAAACAGTTTCATAGTGAAGTCACTGTGTCATGAAACAGTTTTATAGTGAAGTCACTGTGTCGTGAAACAGTTTCATAGTGAATCTACTGTGTCATGAAACAGTTTCATAGTGAAGCCACTGTGTCATTAAACAGTTTCAAAGTGAAGCCACTGTGTCATGAAACAGTTTCATAGTGAAGTCTCTGTGTCATGAAACAGTTTCATAGTGAAGCCACTGTGTCATGAAACAGTTTCATAGTGAAGCCACTGTGTCATGAAACAGTTTCATAATGAAGTCACTGTGTCATGAAACAGTTTCATAGTGAAGTCACTGTGTCATGAAACAGATTCATAGTGAAGCCATTGTGTCATTAAACAGTTTCATAGTTAAGCCACTGTGTCATTAAACAGTTTCATAGTGAAGCCACTGTGTCATGAAACAGTTTCATAGTGAAGTCACTGTGTCATGAAACAGTTTCATAGTGAAGTCACTGTGTCATGAAACAGTTTCATAGTGAAGCCACTGTGTCATGAAACAGTTTCATAATGAAGTCACTGTGTCATGAAACAGTTTCATAGTGAAGTCACTGTGTCATGAAACAGATTCATAGTGAAGCCATTGTGTCATTAAACAGTTTCATAGTTAAGCCACTGTGTCATTAAACAGTTTCATAGTGAAGCCACTGTGTCATGAAACAGTTTCATAGTGAAGTCACTGTGTCATGAAACAGTTTCATAGTGAAGTCACTGTGTCATGAAACAGTTTCATAGTGAAGCCACTGTGTCATGAAACAGTTTCATAGTGAAGTCACTGTGTCATGAAACAGTTTCATAGTGAAGCCACTGTGTCATGAGACAGTTTCATAGTGAAGTCAATGTATCATGAAACAGTTTCATAGTGAAGCCACTGTGTCATGAAACAGTTTCATAGTGAAGCCACTGTGTCATGAGACAGTTTCATAGTGAAGTCAATGTATCATGAAACAGTTTCATAGTGAAGCCACTGTGTCATAAAACAGTGTCTTAATTTTAAAAGGCAACTAGATGGCAGTCTGACTTTGAAAATGAATTTCATTGACTTAGTAGATCAGAGCCAAGTATTTTAAAGCAGAGAGTTACATCTCTTTGGAATATTGGAATTCCAATCTGTCGTAGGACAAATGAAAATCTACCAGGACAATCTTACATATCAATATTACTGTACTAATGTAGATTAGAATTCCAATCTCCACTTGTAGAACCTCAGATCCTGCTGGATACCAATATATATATATATATATATATATATATATATAAATATATATATATATATTTATTAGGACACCCACGCAACATGGGGAGAACATACAAACTCCACACAGAAAGGTCTTTTCCGCTAACTTTTTTGCTCCCGAACTGGAAGCGAACCAGCAACCTTCTTGCTGTGAGGCGATCACCACCATGTGCCCTACTTGGCAAAATAGTTATGTTATAAGAAGGTTTATTATATATATATATATATTTTTTTCTGCTTCTAAACAAACTCTGCATGCTACAAACCATAGAACACCCTCACACTTATTTACTGTACACAGATGTATCTCCACAAATATTATATACACACACAATCATCATCAAAATTTTAACGGTATAATCGCAACAAACAGTGCAAAACGTAACATTTTTAACAATATATTTTAAAAAACAACATAAAATATGATACACAGGCCTTGAGGGACAAATATGTTTTTGTTATTGTTACTTTAAGTTAATTACTAAGGATTTTTCTGGTCTATAATTGACAAATAAATATGAATTGCTCTCTCTCATTGTAAATCAGCTTTGGTAACCATAGTAACAGTGAACTTCCAAAGTGTCACATGATCATTCTTCTACAGCAATGGTCCCCCCCCCCCACCCCCCCAGCAAACATGTCTGAATATACATTTTTTTCTTTCTATCTTACCAAAAGAAAACCCTGTTAACTAGAAAAGATGAATAAAATAAGTATATACGGGACCATTTGTTGAAAGTTTAACAGGCATGCAAGTTAAGTTTGGTCATACTATTTTATTTTTGTTGGAATTTACACTTTCAGGTTCTGAAAACTAAGCCGTGGTTCTATAGAATTGCCTCCTCGGTCCACAATGAGCCTCCTTTGTATTCGCTGCCTGTGAGTTCCTGAACCTTTCTTCTCCAGCTCCCTGGCTGGTCGTCTTTGACGTGAAGTTTTGGGCTGCTGCAAGAATCTGTAGGTATCCGCTATATTTCCCAATGATAATACAAACACTGACATTCCAAGGTACATATTAAGGTCAAGAAAAGAGTTGAGCGTTACAAAAGGCTGTGATGTCATGGAAAATGACAGACAAGAATGTCGACTTATCTTCATGACAGTCAGTTCCCATCCAGGTCGCCTCCACCTGTCTCCATCTCTGAGATGCTCTGTTTGGCAGAAAAGTCGCAAAAAAAGGAATTATTTCGGAGGGAAGAAGTGACACGAACAATACGAGACAACCTCTCGTACTTCAGATTACAAATAAGTAACCTATGGTCTTAACAGATTGCTGTTTTGGTTAAAGCCCTCCGGCTCTTTGTGAGGAATAAAAGAAGCAGACAGATGAGGAGGGGAGGAAGGAAATTGGCAGAATAGAAAGAAAACCTGAGATGAAACTTCCGACTAGAAGTGTGTATATAAGGTCTACCGAAAGAAAGCAGCAACTCATCTTTAATTATTTTTATTTTTTCCTCACTCGTCATAGATATTTAATGAATTCCATCTGACAGATTCAAAGCCCAATCAACAATCTGGGCGCCCGGGTCAAACAGGAATGAAGTCAGGAGGAAAATGTCAGGAAGCATGAAAGTCCAACGAGCAGCTAAATCAGACCGAGAGCGCTAAGAAGTGAGATGAGACGAGCGGCAGGAAAACAACTCAAAGCCGGATCGTAATTACGAGCAGGATTCTCTGATCACTTGTCATCTCTGATGCTGATGATAGAACAAGGGAACGAGTATTAATTAGGCATGAAATATGAAACCCTCCCTAACCTGCATCGCTGCTTTGTTGCGAGAACATGACAGGGTTCTCATAATAGTGCCGAGACGGAGTAAATTTAGACAAAAATGTCGTTTTTTTCAACACAGTTACAACCATTTTATTGTTCAGAGATAATATCCAAATCATGTCCACACAGTGAGGCTTGTTTTGAGCTACTGATGATAGACGCGTGAAATAAAACATCAGACCATCGGCAAAGAAGAAAATGTAATAATCATAAGAACATTTAAGTTAAGAGTACTGCTGAATCTTTGCTAAAAAAACTTTTTTTTGTCCAACAACCTTCAATGGAAGAAATAGTTTGTTGAAAGTTCAGTTCATAATTAAAAATATTGAACTAATTCACAGCTCAAAAAAATGAACTAGTTCTTTTTTTTCCATGTAAATGATTTGCCACATTATATGCATTAAAATATATTGTTCTTTATTATAAGTGACATAAATACGGTGTACTTACAAGCAATACATTGATATTTCCAAATGTAAAAATACTGAAACTTGTAGTTTATAATCTGTTGAACAGGAATATGGAGTAAGATGTTTCAACGAGTGAAGAATGGCCGATTTTTTAATCTAATAATTATTCCAAGTGTACTCTTTCCCTCCTGTATTTCTGTTCTTTGTATAAAAACGTACAGATAAACGTGAATATTATTAAATAATTCAAATCAGAGAAGCAAAGATTTTTTTTTTTTCATCTCCTTAAGATCCTTTGCATCTCAGCAGCCGGAGAATAGTTTCTTTGAACAAAAACATAAGTAGCTCCTAAATCATTTAAAACTATTGTGTGAGCAAAACAACATATTTCAAAAGTAGGTTCTAGAAACCCTGCCTTGACCACAGTCATATAAAACCACAGACAGCAATTATTTGATCAGTTTAAACATTAGAACTATGCGTCACATTTTATCGCCCTATATTTCAAATGTGTTAAATCCATGTCGCGTCCGTCTGCTTTTGATGACCTGAGCCAATGTGCACCAATGGTAACTTGTGTTGCCAGATTAGGTGTTTTTCCGCAAAACATTAAGTGTACTGTGGGACTCGTAAGAGTAGAAATCTGGCAACCAATTGAGCGAAGATGAATTGAGAGGTAGTGATGTTCACAGACGCCAGAATGAATGCATTAGTAACGTCAGTTATACGATAACATGGTTTTTGAATATTTTTTAAATGAATACATAGGAATTTTTGTGTTGCGGCCACTAAAATAAATCTATTCCCTTTTTCTTTTTTCGGCATTATTTCAACTCATTACATTTATATTGTCAGTGTTTGAGTTGCATTAAAGTAAGCTGTTGTTCAGATAACGCACGTTTGATTCCCGTTATTATAAATGCAGGGCCATGACTGCTGAATGTGTTTACATTTTAATAGTGTGTGTTTAAAAAGACACTCATTCATTGTTTATTTTATAATTAACACTCAAATATTCATGGCGTTTACTTATTTTTGTTGTGCAATAAACCTCTCTATACCTCTTTATATATATATATATATATCTTATTCTGATTTACATATCAATATTAAGATCCCAGTTCAATAGCAGGATTCCAATCAGTACTAGTAGGATTCCAGATCCTACTTAATCTTTAAAATATATACTTAATTGAATATTGTTTTGATTGTTTAAGCGCTTGACCCTGGTCTGGAAAAGCGCTATACAAATAAAAATTACTTACTTAATTACTTACTTACTTGATTCCAATATGTACTGTGATTTTACAACTATGAGTATTGTTTTGATTGTGTGAGCGCTTTGTGACCCTGGTCTGGAAAAGCGTTCTATATATATTTATATATATATATACTGTATATATATATATATATATATATATATATATATATATATATTCAATGTCAAAACATTTCTCTTATGCCAACTTAACCAAACATTTCCTCATGAATTGTTTTCGTCATCAGAGATATAGATCTTCCAGTCGTGAGCAGGTGGAGCAGGCAGACATGTTTGTACAATAGATCTCTCCAGGAAAGCTTATGAGTGATTGCTGCTTGTCTGATCAATACAGCAGCCCCTGCATTCCATTAGGTTAGCGATTAGCTGTAGCAGAAAAGTTATGTATTATTTTTGCCAGCCCGATTTAGCCGACTGAAGTACATAAATCATCCCGAGCTTCTTAAATTGTCCTCCTAACCTATCCTAGGTTTCACTCTGACAAGGTTTACTGGGTCACTTTATTGTTTCACAAAGTTGGGCGTGTAAAGAGCAGCGGGCTTTATAGTTTTTTATTACACTTTTACATCAGAGGGAAGGTCTTTCGACAGAATGTCATGAGGTGTGGAGTGATTTATGTGGTTCAGCGTCAATGTTTCAGCATGTGATCCAGACTGAATCTGATTATGTCTTCATCTAAATTAATTAACTTTCAATCTGGCGACAATTTCTGCACCTCGCTTCTGTCAAAACTGCTGACGTGTTATTTTATTTACATTTTTATACAACATAACAAACACACATTATAAATAATGTCACATTGGAATTTCCTTGAAAAAATGATTGCCCCCCCCCTTAAATTGAAATGTAACCGATAGCCTTCTGTAATTTTCTGACTCTATGTTAACCTATTGTTTTAAAAAATGAAAGAAGAAGCAAGAACTTTAAGAGACAAATATGCATTTGGAAAAAACAAGTTTGAATGGTAATTAAATAAAAGGAGAAAATGTACCCCAAGGGCTTGACAAATGAATCTCTCCATCTTTTTGATCCATCAAATGTGCGAGTACCAGTTGATTTTGCTGTTTTGTATTTTCTATCATCGTACATTAAAAAAAAAATGGATGGAATATTGGAAGGACTTTCAATTCATCACCTTTCGGAAATGTTGTCTTTCCGTCTGTAAGGTGTAGATGCTGGATTACACAAGAGAAGACGCACACAAACCATCATTTTACTGAAACACAACAAGGTTACATCACAGAAGATTGAGAGTCCTCTGCACATTCTCAGGAGTTCCGTTCATAAGTGTTACACCATCAGATGCGAAAGTGCAGTGTCATAATATAACTGTGCACTCTCCCTGCACTGTTCTTGCTCGGTTGTGTCACCTTCCTCGATTTCTGTTCAGCGATTGTCTCGTCCACGATGTACATTAAAATGATATTTACTGGGTTTTAAAAGTTTCTTAGCTGCCACGATCTTCTTTCGAGTGCTCTTAAGAACTCTGTAAAAGAAGGATGTGTTGGCTGGAGTAGCTCTTGTCTTAAGAAGATCTTTCACTAAGAAGGAATTGAAAGACTGAGTTGAACCCAATCTTTACCGTCTTCTAACCCAAAATGCTCAGGGATTAACATCAGGGACATTAATATATTGTCCACTCGTCCAAATAATAAAACAATGATCGATAAAGAAACAAAACCGTTTTACTGAAATACACGTTTACGTTTTCCTCACAGATCTGCAAATATGAGTTTATGGAACTACTATGTTAAACATTAATCATCTTTGTCGGTTTAATTAAAGTATAACAACGTTTACAAACTGCAATAAATCAACATATATGCATATAAACCAATACATATAAAATGTATGAACATTCTAACAATTATATGTAAAAAAAAACATTAAAAACGTTTGAGATTTCATAGGTATCAACGAATCAAATGTCAATGAACTCACCGACTTATAAAGGCTTTGCAAACATTGTCTAAGAGCTTTTCACAAAGCTTCTTTGTCTTGATCTTAAGGTTTTGTCGAAGAATATAGTTAAGAACACGTGAAGGAAATCCCTCGTATCTTAGCGCTCATTCCAAACCCTCGGTAAGAGCCTTCTAGGGACGATCTAGTAGATGTAGGAAACCGGGCCCTTTATTGTTGTGTTGTCGGATATGATGTACTCCAACCAGATAAACTTTTTTTCTTCCCTGAAACAATTTCTATTACTTTCTGCTAAATGGTCCACTATGTCCTGGATAAAAAAAAAATCTATCTTTCTTGCAAAGCTATGCACCATTCAATGTCCTGGAAGAGACTCTCTCCCTTTGGTATCCATCTCATTGATAAGCTGTTTAGCAATGCGTAACTTCAGTGATGTGGTGCATCCATAAATACCAAGTATCAGCGAAATTTATTAAACATATCAAATTTCTAAATCTACACAATCTGGAGCCTATAATCCATGCGTTTGTATCTTCTCGTCTGGACTATTGTAACAGTTTGTTTTCATGTCTAAACAAGAAGGATCTGTCTCGCCTGCAGTTGATTCAAAACTCTGCAGCCAGAATTCTGAGCAGCTCTAGTAGAAGAACTCACATTTCTCCAATCCTTCAAACTCTTCACTGGCTGCCAGTTTCTTTCAGGATCAATTTTAAAATTCTGGTTCTTACTTCCAGATCTATTCATGGTCAGGGTGTCTCCGGCCTCCCGCCCATAAGGGAATTAGCAGCACACATCTAGATCCATATAAAGTCGAACAATAATGTTGAAAATCAACAAATTGAATCAGCTGCTTAGTGAAAGTCCAACCTTGCAAAAATTCAATCGCCCTCATTCTAAACTAGTCGAGACACAGTCGTGGTCAAATGTAAACCATTTTTTATCTCCACATACAGTATATGGCCCACAATGTGCCACTGTGCCGAAGTTAATATAACGCTGAGATATTTCCTGCTTTGTAAATACGACCACTCAGTCCTGGTGATGCTTTTCAAAGTGTTTCACTGCAGGGATCAATAGACTCTCATGTATCTTGTGTTATTGTTGTTCAGCACTTTCTTGAAGCTATTTTACAATCAATTAAACACAGACGAAGCCTCGCAGCTACTTTAATTGAGTTTTGTCCTCCTAAAGAACTGTTTCTTAAAGCATTATTCTAGTTCTGATGAAAATGAAGGTCTATGAATTCCTCCTCTATGAAGATATTATACTCTATATTTTGCTTTTTTTGGTTGATTTCTATGTTGCTCTTGTTGTTTAACTTTGATATGTAAATTAGATGTGAATTTATAAATCAATAATATCCACTAAAAATGATGCTTAGTTTTGCATTCACTGTAGGAGCGAAGGCGTCCACATCGGGTATGAATTAATTTTCATCACATTATTCCTACCAGCATCTTTTCTTGAAATTTTTATATATAGATTATTATTTTTGACTCAATAAGGATTCAATTTTTCACCACCTAAAGATCCAAATATACTACGATCCCATGTTGTACTGAGCATGTTTGAAGACGACAATGTGTTTATGTGTTTCCTGGTTTGCAGTTGGTTGCGACCCAGGTCCTCCATAGGTGGAAAAACAACAACATACTGTATATTTTATTTATTAAGCTGTTGTTGTTTTTTTTCTTGACATACATATTAAAATCAGAAGTTAGGGTCTCTTTAGGGATTTGTATTTTTGTGCACACAGGAGACACAATTGAAATAAAAATAGAAATATAATGATGAACAAAATAGTGCAACAATAGTGAAGATGAGCAGGTGAGAATTTTCAGGATGGAAATGGTGGTGAGGAAGGAACAGTAATGTCTAGGGAAAATTCATCAAAAAATGTATAGTAATAAAATAAAATACACAAATATAAACTATATTGATTCATTTTTTTTAAATTTTCTGGTGACATTATTATACATTTAAACAATTTTATTTTCCATTATTTATCCATTGTTTTTAAAATATGTAGAAAACAGTTAGTGTCATGTGAATTTACTAAAAAAACAAACTTTAAAAAGTAAAATATTTAATCTGGCTATATTATTGAAGAAGTTTCATTAATTGCTCATTTTGGAAATGTATTGTTTTTAGGATTAATGATGGATGAATAAAAATTAAATATGAATAACTTCATAGACTGTCATTACGCTGTGTGCAAATCTAAAAACATGTTTTCTTTATTTTTATTTTACTACAGTGTATGAACAGTAGTTCAGACACAACCATTTAATAGAAGACGAAAATCAACTGCTGTTTGAAGGCAGATAAAAAAAAAAACAAGACTTTGAAACATCTAGTGCCTGAACTCATTTTGAAACACACCCTTATGTGATTAAAAATAACATAAAACAAACACAGATTAATCAAGAGTCAGAAAAAATTGGTATATTGCAGTTATGGCTGAATAAACTCAGATCTGTTATTCTATCGGGGGATTAGGAGGTTTTACTGCTTTTCAATACTTAAAATATAGGAGTCTTTACTTTATATAAACCATTAATTTATATTAACCATCATATCTATTAGCATCAGGATAAATGTGTTGAGGAAAAACACAAGTCACAGTGACACACACTGAATTTGAGCGAAGAGCTGAGCCTGGACTAAGGGGATATAGAAATAATAATTTCTTATTTAGCCTCTGTGATTGCTCCAAAGCCAGTTTACAGACAGCAAGAAAAAATCTGCCTTAAACTGCAGCACACGCCCAAATCTGCTTACAGTTGCCTAAAACTATTATCTGTGCTTCACCTTATAGCAACTCACTGACTCAGAGTACAGTGTGTGCAGAGTTGTGTGTGTCAGCAATAACACACTATTCACCGCCATGACGAGCGTGTTGTCTGAGGTCAGCAGCTACTAAAGGAAATATACTAAAGGGGAAATTTTGAACATGTTTTGCATGAAATATGTTTCCATAGCTGCAGAAATATAATGGACTAAATCTTCTTGATGAAATAGCATTGTCAATACAGTTTGTTTTTCTGCATATTAATCACATTTTTGGATGCTTTAACAGACCTATGGTCTACTTTTTCAATGTCTGCGGGCACCAGGGCACCATATATACTGTATATATACTGTGTATATATATGCCAAAAAAATCTTATTTTGTTATTATGTGTTTATGAAGCTTCATGGAATCTTCCAATAGATATCAATCTCTGCTCTATAATCTATTGCTTTGGACAATTACTATTAAAAATCAATAAAGTAAGCAAGTAATGTATATTTATAGAGCGCTTTTTTAGACCAGGGTCACAAAGCACTTAAAGAATCAAAACAATACACAATAAAATATACACTTAAAAGGTCAAGACAATACCAAGACAAAGACAGGAAAATCAAGGAAAAGAATAAAAGTGTCTTGAGATGTTTCTTGAAGGAGTCAGTAGATCATCAAACACAGAGATGGTTCCAAAGCTTAGGAGCAACAGTCTGGAAGGATTTCTCTCCTCTGGTCCAGAAGTTCAGGAACCATCAGTAGATTCTGATCCACAGACCTCAGAGCCCGAGCTGAGGTGTAAGTCTGGATCAGATCACTGATGGAAGTTCTGACCATGAATAGATCTGAAAGTAAGAACCAGCATTTTAAAGTTGATCCTGAAAGAAACTGTCAGCCAGTGAAGATTTTTAAGGATCATAGAAATGTGAGTTCTTCTACTAGAGCGGCTCATAATTCTGCCTGCAGACTTTTGCAGGCGAGACAGATCCTTCTTGTTAAGACACAAAAACAAATTGTTGTAATAGTCCAGACGAGAAGACACAAACATAACATAATTTTAAAACGGAGGGCGCCACCTACTGACCTCTAAAATGTATAACACAGCTTCATGAAGCTTCATTAGTGCATCAATTGTTTTGATTTACAATTTGACTCAGTTTGAAGTTTCCACCTTTTTTCATGTTTGTAGATTCTTTCACAGGACACTCGTATTACCGTCCTAGCACAAACACAACTTTTATTTGATGACTCATGTGTCCCTTTGACTTTATTTAAGTGGCCCTCACGGTGTCAAAGATCATTAAGGAACTAAACTAACGTATTTCGTATTAGTTTCAATATTAGATACTATTCTCTAAATAGGACTCTTGTCCTCCAACTTCATTGTGTGAGTATCATTTGGCCCCTTAAAATATTGAAATTAATCTAAAAATAATCATTGGAACATTTTTTTTATCAGATTAAAAAAATATATACAGTATATCAAATATAAAACATAAAAAAATAATTTTAGCATATTAGGCCTATTTTAAACTTGTGCCTCCTTATTGTTTGCTTGATGGCTCCTCACAACAGGCGCTGTATAAAATGTGGCCCCTGCAGAAATGGAAGTGCCAACACTGAAAGAGTAGACCATGGGCCTGTTAAAAAAGTTTTTTATACAATGACCCCCATTGGTAGTTATGTTTCATTTATTCATTCATTCACTTTCTATGGCGCTCAATCCCTTATGGGGGTTGCGGGGAGAGGGCTGGAGTCCATCCCAGTTTCTTCTAGAGACACACACACACTAATACCGACAATTTCCTCAAGTTCTCAATCAACCTCTGTATGTTTTTGGACTGTAGATCTTCCCCATGGACGCATGTTAAAAAATATCAATTTCAGTCCTTTTCTAATTGGATAGTTTGTTAGTTTTAGAATTAATTGAAGATTCTTAAATGTCATAACTTTTTATGATACAAAAAAAAAGGAATTTGCGGCAGAGCTTTGGTGTGACTTGATTAATTCTCGAAGGTTTAATGGAGACGGAAGCGTCAGGCGGCATAAATTGTTGGCCTCTTTACAGTTGGTGATTACCATGGCTACCTGTCATGCATCATCAGTCAAAGAGGGAGAGAACAGTCGGAGGAATCCATTTCTGCACACTGAGATTCATGAAGTCAGTATTTTATTTGTGGATTTACGGGTTGAGTGATGAAAAAATTGAAGCGAAACATTTCCCCAAGCATTGGCAGTTTGATTCAGCAGGTAGCTGTCAGGAAAAAAAAATTGCTTTACAGTCCATCCAGATGAAATCTCCGAACTATCCCTGACATTATCACACAGTGTATAGTTAGCTCCACGTATTGCAGGTAGTTACATCACAGGGATTATGGACTGTAAACTAGAGCTAGACCATGAGCTTCTTTATTAACATGTTTAGCTCGACAGGAGTCCACATTTCCCATGAGCACTCACTAAACGTCGCAACAGTTTCCATGTCCCGGTTTGTAGCAGTTGATGAATCTTCTGTTTCCTGGATCTTTACTCGGCTGGAAAAACTTTCTCTTTCTCAACATAGGTTGCTGGACAGTGAGGGTCAACGACCCCCTCCAATCCTCACAATGGCTATGTCCCAAATCATGCGCACTTCTCCAAGTGCACTGGTTTATAGTACACATTAAGATAGTGCAAGTACTTGGCCAGTGTGCACATTTTCGACAGTGTAGTACTGTCTCAAATCAAACACTGTCGCTACACACTTCTTCACTTCACACTCAACAGCTTCTTCTTCTACTACGTTTTAACACTGAATGCAACAAGTCATTGAAACACTATCACCAACACTTGACATCACTTTTCTCCAATTTAAACAGCTTATCAAGTTCTGTTTCATTGTGTTATTATTGCTGTTGTGTTGTTTTGTGGTAAAATTAGTGTTTTCTCCAGACGTTACCGCCACTATCTGCTCCGAAGACGCGTCGTCAGTGACGTAGCTTCAGTTTAGCTTCATCTACGTCGCTAAGATGGCGGCTGTTAAGGGTGGAAGAGTTTCCATCGATCCAAACTTAATTTTCTGGCCATTTGAGTGCACCGATTGAGTGCTCATTGAGCACTACATTTTCGCACACTGCGCATTAGGATGAACTTATGCACGCAAAATAATAAGTGTAAGTGCAGAGATGCGTGATTTGGGACACAGCACAGGCCTCAGCACACTGATGAGTTTCCACCAAACAACTCAACAGGCCAATGACTGGGGGCTGGGGGTTCCAGCCCATGCATTGATTCCACACCCCTCCCTATTATACTCTGCTCCTCCCCCTAGCAGGATATATACTGACTCCTGCTCACTTGAGACTGAAGAAACTTCTCGGATGAGAGGTGAAAAGTCTTCCTAGAAACTCTCCACAGTCCAGTTGACTCGCTTTCGAAACCACTTAGATAACAATAACTCTCCATTGTATAAAGTGAAAAGCTCAATCATCTGGGACGGACTCCTAGTAGAACCTGTAGACATTGCTTACACACTTTTATAAGATTGTTCCTAGTGGGATATTTCAGTCATTCGAAACTGGGAGCCAACTGGAGAGATTTATTTTTCTTTCTATCAAAATAGTCAATTCAATACAGGAGGCACTAGAGCTCAAATCTTTATTTTTTGGCTCTCACTCTTGGACAAACTGCACAGGACAAGGGCTGAACCAGATGCGATTATCACAATAGAATATAAGAAAAGGCAACACTATTGTAGTTAGAATTTCAAAATAACGACAGAAAGAACGAAATCCCAGAGTTTTATCATCAGCAAAGAGAGATTGAGGCGATATAGATTAATTGAAAGGTTGGAGTGGCTTGGCAGGGTTACTGCTTCCCTGATTAGAGATAGATTTAATAGACCTCTGAGGCCAAAGGCAATCCACCCACTGAGAGCCTTTGCCTCTTTCTGAAACCTGCCTTTCCCCTTTGACATCTCTTGTGACCTTCATCTTAAATTGGTCACAGAGCAAAAGCACTTCAAACAGTTCCTTCCCTTTTTTCTTACGCCACAACTCTCATATCTCGAACCATATTGAGTCACACACACACACACACACACATCTATACATATATATATATATATACTGTATATTTATATATATAGTCTTGTCTTTTAAACGTTCATGTTTCTGGAAAAAAATTCAATTTACCTCTGTTTGTTCTAAAACACAAGCGGTGTTTTACCTCTTTAAGGTTGTTTGTGTGTTTTCTGCCTCTCCTTCTATTCCGTCACTTAAGAGATTAGAAAGTTTTGGTCATTCCGTCAAATGGACTTTTCAAATCCAAAATTGTTTCACCAATTTTACTTTCGTTTTGTCTTCATTAACCTTTCAGAATGAATATGAAGGAGATACATAATTGCGAGTGGGGGTAAAACATCTGATCTAAGGGATGGCGTGAAGAAGATGGACAAGGGACATGTTGGACTAAGAATTTGAGACAATTATAGTGATGGATACAGTAGCTAAGTACTTGATGAGTATTTGCATGACTGATGAGGATCCCTCACCATGTATTGAAGCCTTACATTAAGAAAAATGTATTCAAGACAAAGTAAGGAATAAGTATTTAAGGGAAGGTTGATCTAAACATCACTTATTTTCTACTCACCCTCCTGTCAACTAAGTGTTGGGATTATTTTCCGAGTAAAATGTTCCTTTTCAGAGTTATAGATAGTTATAGTCTGTTCATTTTAATGTAGGGACTCATCTGTAATGTCTCTCTTGTATTGAAATTGAATTTCAGTCAACTTTCTCCAGTACTGTGAACTGGAAGCGCTTTATTTACCTGTTTCCTGTCTGTTCAGCTTCTTAGCCTTCTAGGTTCTGATGATTAATCTGAAATTAATCCAAACTCTTAGTGGGCGAGTAAAGACAACATGAGGGTAGGTAGAAATTGGGTGTAAAGTTTGAATTTAGCGTGAACTACCACTTAAAGTTTGTGATCAATTTTACAGAGACTTCCAAGTATTATTGATGTCAAAGGAAATACATATGAGGGATGAACACAGAGATTTTATAGATTATAGATAGACTTTAAAGAATGAAAATACAATATTACAGCAGACACATATATCTAGGGAGAGTTGGGTAAATTAACTTTCATGTTTGGCCCTCAAAACTGTTCGTATATTTGCCCTTCCTGTGATTGAGTTCAACATCCCAGCCCTTAGGGTTTTATCACCAGATAAAAAAACATTTGTTTATTGCAACTATGCTCTGTCGTGGAATGAATAATTGAAACAAGTCTGCATAAAGTACAACAAAAAGTGTTTTCTAGGATTTGCCTTCATTGTTATTCGGGTCTCATATCCTCCCACTTTCTCTTTTCCACTTTTCCGTTTTAGATGTTTCATGCTCAACTTGCTACCCGCATCAGCGAGCCTAAATAATCCAGCCTGATAGAAATCAACAAGCACAACATCTGCATGCAACAATAACTCCAATCTATTGGTGATTAGGTGTGTGTACACAGCTGAGCTCACGACAGCATGAGCGCGAGCGCTTGTGTACGAGCACTTCTACACAGGGTCCATTGTGAATTGAGTAACCTTCAAATCCCCAATTTCATTCTCAGTGTGCACACGGTGATCTCATTTGAAATTCACAGCTATTCGGTTACCTAATTAGTTCACTTAGTTCCTTCATAAAGAGCTATCGATCTTCATTCCTACTGGGACTAAATCAGAGGGTTTTAATATCGCTACAAGTTCAATTACAGTGTCCTATTGTGTCACTTTCTCCACCCTTGCGCGCAACCTCTGGAAAGAAATTAATTTCGCCTCCAGAAAGATCTTCTGCTGATCAGATTTCCCCAGAAAGTCTGAGCCGCGCCGGTGTCTCGAGTGCAGGCGGTCTTTATTATTTTCTACACCTGTGTGATTCCATTGGATGTGAGAATGATCAAAGGGAATCCGGGCTCTCTCGTCTCCGTGCCGAGACGAGGAAAATGGCGCTGTGGATGATCAGTGAGCCTAGAATGCCGCCTCAGCACTATCGCTTTTTTTTTTTTTCTAAGCCTCGCTCTTGTCTCCTCACTCGTGATTCTCACTAACTGACAGCTACAAGAGAGTAGAGTGGGAGCAGTTGAGATGCATCCTATGCCATCGCCACCTCCTTCCTCTGCTCGCTTTGTCTGTTATCCTTCTCAGCTACATCTCTGTCCATCATTGAATCCTTTGAAGTGGACTATTTTGCAACTGCTTTCCAGTTTCACAAAATGGCTGAGATTTCTAAGTGTGGTCTATTTCCACTGCGTACTTTTATACACTTGAAAGATAAAAGCTGTTCTCTCTCTTCTTCTCTGTGTTTAATTTTGTGTGTTGTTGTTGAAGGTTGAACGGGGGATTTGCTCCAGTGACACTGGACAGATTATAAAACCTTTATTCTTCCCACACTAGGGACATTTGAGATTTCAGTAATCAAAAGTTTTCCCTTCATTTATATCCCTTCAGTTGAGTTTTGGTTTATCTTGAATTATTGGCATTAGAAATCTTGGAAAATGTAATATGTTTGTCGCTCAACTGTTTAAAACAAAAACAACGTCTTTATTAGCGCGTGTTCAAGCATTTAATAATTATTTTTATTATCGTTTTGGATATAAATACAGTCCGCTGTCTACACTGGGAGTGATATTTACCTGGAGTACTTCCTGTCTGTATCGCTTGTTATTCTTCGATCAAAATATAGACTTATTTAAGTTTTTCCGGAAGAATTCCTCACCTCGAAGATTCGATCCAAGAGGGACATTACAGTCGAGCAGTACGGAGGTATTTGGATGTTTTTAAGTGTCATTTCGGACCAAAATGAAGACGAAGACAACTGAGCATAATTTGCGTCATTCAAATGGATGTTTGCATTTAAACTTGAAAAATTACAAGTACCGTGTACTAGGTATGAATCAAGTCAACGAAATCCAAGGAATATTATACAACTTACTGTGAGTCTTGATACTGAAATCAGTGACCAAAGCTGTTATTTTTAAACCAGGCCGTTATATTTTCAACGCAGTCTTGGTGTGTTTGTGACTCTCATCTCCAGCCGGCCTCAATCACGCAGTGAACTTTGCTTCAAGCACTTCCTCATTAGTTTCTATACCTTGCCCCTGGTTACTGGTTACATTGAAATGTCTGAAAAGTACTTTCAATCTCAACCGTTTATTTTTCTCCAACATATTACAAGCGTCACTTCCTGACAACTAACACAAGGTACTGTGTGTAACTCACCCAGAAGGTAAAATAAAGTGGGCAATTGTCATTAATCTGTATTCATTCTCTCATCTGAACTTCCAACTACAAACAAACACTCAAAACAGCCAATATCTTAAATGAGAAAACAAATTATCAGCAGCATAAACGGTACTGTACAAATACGGCGACCACTGGACGAATGCATATGTAGAACGCTGACTCAGCAACTTGCCGTTTAATTACTGCTCACCTGGGCCAAAGGCTTAATGGAAGATTTGGCTGAAGGCCCAGACAAACAATGATCCACTCTTGAGAAGATCTGCCGTCTGAATAATCCAATTCTCTGTTGAGAAATCTGTGAAAAAATGTCAAATGACGCAATCATTGGCAGCTGTTTTAATAACTCAGGACAATGTTTATTCCGACAAAAGTATCAAATGATATTCGACTGGTTACTATGTTGTCGGGATGTTAAATAGACATGGTGCGTACACAATCGTCATTTTATCTTAATTTTAACCGGTTTACTTTGTGGCGATGGCTCTGGTTCATGCAAACATGCCTGATGGATAACATTCGGTGACTTTACCAGATATTATTCTTAGCCACCCTCTGTGTCCTGGAAGAAAAAGGAAAGGGGCGAGTGTGAGGTCAACTAAGGAAGTTTCCAGCGCCAGCTCATTAATTTTTATTGTAAATACAAGAAACTATATGGAGTACAGTACAGTAACTGAAGATTGAAGAACTTGTTGAAAACTTTCACAAAACATTTTGTGATTGCAGCCCCGTCATAATATGCTGCTGCCCTCCATTTGTTTTATACATTTTTATAAGTGCAGGCTGAGCAATGGACTACTTTTTTGTTGTATTTGTGAAAAAAGATCACTGCGTAATTGTTATCATTTATAATTTAATTAGGAGGATTTTTTTTTAATAAAATAAGACTTAAAAATTGACAAAAAATCGCAGCGAAATCAAAAGAAAATCCACAAAACATTAAGCAACAAAATATTGATCAGATTTCAATCAAAGATGTTTATAAAAACTGATGAAAGACCATCAATCCTGCGACCCAGTCTCCTCAAGAACTGACTGAGTTTGAGATCCCTGGTTAAAAAGTACCTTCTCTTCCTTTGAGTTTTAATTCATTCATTTGGTGAACAACCTTGAGCTGGGAGTCAGCCAGGCTTAAGGTGATTTTTTTTTTGCAGCAATATGGTCAATAGCAGATTGTAATTATATTTAAATTATCCTCTAGATCAGCAGATGAAGGGAGACTTGGCAAAGACAATTAATCTACTTATGCTGCACAAGGTCAGGGAGGCGCAGAAGTCAATCCCAGTGAGAGTTGCACGTTGAACAGGATGCAAGCCAATCAAACTGTGATATAAGGAGACCTAAAGACATAACACCATGAATTCTAGCGTTTTCTACCAAACCAGTCAGGTTAAGAACCTGAAACTTTTTACTTAAACAAAGAAGATAAATCTGATCTAGTTTGATGTCTTACATTTTACTTGTATACAAGTGGGAACCTAGAACTACACAGAGTTTACATGTCTGTCTGAATCCTTCCTGAAGCACAGAGCTGTTAGTTTGCTGTTGAAGTGACAGTTGACCCAAAATTCAATCTTTTTCTACTCACCATCCTGTCAAATAAGGTTTGGGATTATTTTTAGAGTAATCCAGAAGTACTAGGGGTAAATTTGGCAAGCGCTTCCAGTCTACAGCACTGGAAGCGCAGGCGATATTTACCTTATACCTTATGTCGCTGTATCGTGCTAGCCTTTAAGCTACTGCTTTTAATATGGACTTGTTTAAGTTATCGAGTTATGCAGTATGGAGGTAATTGGATGTTTTCTAAGTAAATCATTTCCATTTTTATAACATTTTCAGACCAAGGTCACAAAGCGCTTAAACAATCAAAACAATACTCAATAAAATATATACTTTAAAGATAACACCGAGACAAACACAGGAATTCCGGAAAATCAAGGAAAAGCCTGCACAAAAAATGTCTTCAGATGTTTCTTGAAGGAGTCAGTAGATCATCAAACACAGAGGTTGTTCCAAAGTTTAGGAGCAACAGTCTGGAAGGATTTCTCTCTTCTGGTCCTGAAGCGTGTTCAGGAACCATCAGTAGATTCTGATCCACAGACCTCAGAGCCCGAGCTGGGGTGTAAGTCTGGATCAGATCACTGATGGAAGGTCTGACCATGAATAGATCTGAAAGTAAGAACCAGAATTTTAAAGTTGATCCTGAAAGAAACTGGCAGCCAGTGAAGAGATTTAAGGATCGGAGAAATGTGAGTTCTTCTACTAGAGCAGCTCAGAATTCTGGCTGCAGAGTTTTGTATGAACTGCAGGCGAGACACATCCTTCTTGTTTAGACATGAATACAAACTGTTACAATAGTCCAGATGAGAAGACACTGCAGTGTTTTTAAGTGTCTTTTTGGAACGGTGATCACTGTGTACGGTTTGCTACTTTATTATATACATACATTTTTGACTATAATCCCAAAAAGGAACGGATTACCCAGAAAATAATCTCAACCTTTTTTTTTAGACGAGAGGGTGAGTGGAAAATGGAGAACTATCTCTTTGAATCTGCATCCCAGTTTCACAAGCCATTAATTATCTTCATCCAAGTTTAACACCAAAAGCAAACCTGAATGAGTTATTACCCTCAAGGTCAAGGTTGAGGTTTACTTCAGAGACCGGTTCCTGGCACCAAGACTAATTCTAAAATTTATTTTCTCACACAAGCAGTGATAAGAAATGCAATCAATGAGAGGATATTTTTTACACGGTTGAGTGAATCTGATAAACATACTTTAAGTCAGGACTTTCCCGTGAGCCATGAAATGTGTGTAAGTGAAGTCGCACGCTCATCAGGCACAATGATGTTCGTAAAGCACTGTCAACCAAAAGTCACCGTGTCCCTGATGTAAGGATGTTCTACAGTAGCGGCTTGGCAGGGAAGTGAGGAATGGATTGGGTGCTGTAAGTGCACGCGCTGCCAGATGGTGCGCACAGAAGCGTGATGATTTGGCATTTTTTTCCACAATCAGCTCAGCAGGGAACGTGATAGTGAGTGTACAGGGAAATGACTGGATGCAGATGCCCCTCCCGCCATCCATTCTTCTTTCCTTCCTTTACCGTTTTGCCAAGCGTTTTTGCCCTCCAGCTCGCCAGTGCGGTCTTCAACATTTTGTCTTATTTACCATCAAGACGGCATTTGATTTCCGACGTTGTAACCCCTCTGTTGTAGCAATATCTGTCCTGTATGATACGTGGCCTCCTGTCTCTTCTCTGAATCAAAGCTAATTGGCTTGGCGTACATTATTTACACGTTGTTCTCAAGCGGTGCCAGCAGGGCAAGCAAATCTCATCTGGTACCCAATTGGTAAACACTTTAAAGCTAAAGCCGTGGCCATGTGCCGTGTGTGTGTGTGTGTGTGTGTGTGTGAGTGTGTCAAGGGGGCGACGCATACTACGTTTGCCTTTCGCATGTTTGAATGAGCACCTGACTGGGAAATGTTTGGTTGGATGCCAGTCAATAGCTGCTTTATTGGTGTCCATCTGAGCGTGGTGACTAAAGCTGCATCTGCCTGGGAAATAAACGCCCTAAGCAATAATGCTGCAGGGTTTTAACCCACAGACGGTTCAATTCATTCACATGTGCCAATTATTGATTAGGCAAACAATTATTTTAGGAAGTCAATTAAACATTCTTCTGTTATTTAACAAAAGTACTTCTGTGTCCTGTGGCTATGTACCACATGTACATTTGAAATCATTTGACACCAACATGTACAGCTATTTTAACAACACTACTTTTGCATCATTTCTCAACCAAAGAGCTACATGTTGTGACACAGTCTTACAAATAACTCACCAAAGATGCACTAAGTCTCATCATGACCATGCTTCGAACGTGTTACTTTGTAAAGTTCCTCTGAAATCTGGACAAACAAGAGGTTACGAGGGTCCATTATAACATCATAATTGCTTTACTCCTCCTCCAGCCAGCTCTAATAAAGCCCCGCTTTGTTTATACAATGAGTCCCTTGGAGGTGGAGACTACATGGATTGATGACACACTATCCTTGATGTTTGACCAATAACAGCAGAGTGGGTGTGGTTATGGTCAACAAGATTTCATCTCCAGAAAAACAAAGTGTTTTTCAGTGGGCGGAGCTTAAGATCCTTTTCTAATGACAATATTTCAATGAAAAGAGAGTTTTGTACAAACAGACACTGATGATACAATAGAGTTGTCTATTTAAGACACACTAAAATCAACACATTAGTTTAACTTCGAGGCACATATTATTTTTGAGGAGAACCAATTTTGGGTTTCATCTCTCAACAAAGACACTAATGTAGTTTTGGAATCTAAAATTTGATCAGCATCAAATTTACCTTTTATTCAGAAAGACCCAAAATATTTGTTAAGCTTTCAAATAAAATTGTCCATGTTTTCAGTTTGATTGGATAGAAAATCGTGAACCAAAGTCTTTTATTTTAATAACGGAATGACTGAATTTAATATTGTACAAAAAATAAACAAGCTATAGAAGTTCAAAAGTATTGTTGCTGTTTATATGTTTTTATGTTTTAGAAATATTAGAGCGGGTGGGCATATCAGGGACCACAATATAGACTGTTGTGAGGGGCCGTCCAGCCAAGAAAGAGGAGTAAAGAGATAAAATGAGATGGAAAAACTTCACAAGTTAATTACTCAACTTAAAAAAAGGTCATCATGAATAAACTTCAAAATGCCCATAAAATATGTATAAAACTTTCAAAACCGGAAAAAGTATTTTTTTTTTACAAAATATGATCTAATTTTTGACAAAAAGGAAAAAAAAAAGAAAGGAAAGAAGTCCTGAACAAAGAACTTAGGAAAGTTCCATTTAGACTCTATATTAGACTCAATATTATACAATAATAAATACAAAATAAAAGTGTAAGAAAACATTTTCTACTCTGGGCTCATTCAAAGGGCTGAATGTGTAGAAGATGGTAACACAGTTTCCCATGACACACATAAACAAACACGCATGTACACACATGTGTGAGTTAATTAAGTCCTGTACTAAACAATCCTTTGTACGTTTGGACAGTTGTTGGCCACGTTCGTAAATACAGTCCTTCATAAGATGAGTTTCAAAATGAAAAACAAATCATCAGCTCAGAGATGAAGCACAAGGGGAAATCTTGACCTATGCATTAACAAATAATGCAGACTTTAATTACAGAACTAGGGCAGCGTTACACAGTGGGACACCGTGCCAGCATCCCATAATGCGCCCCAAGGTAACAGCATTCACTACAAAGACGTGATGGCGCTCTTTGTCGTCTACCCTTTTAAAGAAGGAAAGAAAAGAGCAATGATGAACAGAATATTCAGTGTAAAAGTGCCTTTCTTGCTCAAGGCTCCACTCACATTCTCTCTTCCAATTATTATTAATATATGCCTTATGGTTAATCATCTGCAAAGCTCCCTACACTCGCTGCAATCTTCTTTGGCCTCATTTTTTTTGTATCAACCACATGGCCTTAAGTAGGAAGAAGAGGTCAGGGTCCAGAAAAGCAATTCTCTGCAGGCTATAATTAGTGCCGTGTAATAAGCAGCAACAAAGACAAGGAAAATAAGTCCACAACAACTCGGTGCTGGGATGGTGAGACTGTCCAAACTCCAATGACCACGTGGTGAAGCACTGCAGCTGACATTAACAAGCTATATAGAGCGATATATAATACGACATAGAACGATACAATGAAGTGAGCCCGTGTGAAGATTATTATTTCAAAAGGAAAAGTTGTGATGATTGTAACAAGAAAATACATTTTGAATAATAAAGTGTAAAATAATATGTGTATTGATACAATACGTATCACAATAGAGTAAGTAAGTGATTTATATTTAAAATAACACAGAGAAAAACACATTGATACGATATATTGCAATATACGATGATACTGTTGAAATTAGTTTATACTGTATTTGTAGTATTGTAGACTACTTGACTAAACGGTTCAGGACCAGAGGAGAGAAATCCCTCCAGGCTGTTGCTCCTAAGCTTTGGAACCATCTTCCTCTCTCTTTACGCTTGATGGATCTACTGACTCCTTTAAGAAACATCTTAAGATGTTTCTATTTGTTCAGGCTTTTCCTTGATTTTTTGGAACTCCTGTTGTGTTATCAGTTGTATCTTGCCCTTTAAAGTTTATACTTTATTGAATATTGTTTTGATTGTTTAAGCGCTTTGTGACCCTGGTCTGAAAAAGCGCTATATAAATAAAAAATAATTACTTACTTACTTACTATGGTGTTAAAGAATTAATACGATACAATACAGATATATACATATCGTCATGTTCTGTCATGTATGTTCCCTTTCGTCTCACTTCCTGGTTTTATTGTGAAGTTCTGATCCAGTGCTGTGTTTCAACTTGCCCACTACTTTACAGTACACTTTAAGACACTAAGTGCACTTACTTGCTCAGTCCTCAAACTTCGACAGTGTAGTTCTGTCTCAAATCAAACTCTGCTGCTACACACTTACAGGAAATGATTCAACAGCTTAAAGTTATTAATTTGAGTTTCATTGTGTTATTATTTTTGTTGTGTTGTTTTGTGGTAAAATAAGTGTTTTCTCGAGACATTTACGTCAGTATCTGCTCTGAAGACACGTCGTCAGTGACGTAGCTTCAGTTTAGCTTCATCTACGTCTCACCTGATCCCCTTTGATGGTTGGGTGTTTAAAAACCCTCCTTTGTGTGACGTTAAACTTCCATGTTAGTGTATTTTCAGTTCAGTCTGCCAATATTTTTGTGCCTTGTTTAAACAATGCCCTTTGCTGATCTTTTTGTTAATATATAAGATTTTTCATCACTCCTTTTTCCTGCCCCGAGTCCTGACACACATGACTCTTGACATATGTTCAAACATCATCTTTAAAAGATGCTGGAGTTCACTGTATCCTCTCGTCCTCAGTCATCGGATCTCATTGTTTCTGTAGCTACAGACGAGGTAGTGACTGACTCTTAAAAATACTTTATTAAACTGTAAACCATTATGTTTACATTACAACTATTTTGAAAAAGAATAAGTGCCTCGAAGTTAAACTAATGAGTTGATTTTATTGTGTCTTAAATAAACTCTATTGTATCATCACCTTCTTTTTTTTACAAATATATTTTCATTGAAATATTGACATTAGAAAATGATCTTATGATCATGATCTCGTAACCCCTCATTCGCCTAGATTTCAGAGCAACTTTATAAAGTAACACATTTGAAACATGGTCATGATGAGACTTACTGCATCTTGAACTAAAATATGATGTAGAAGACAAAAAAGAATGATACGTTGCTGATGAATATAGATATCGCGATGTAACACATCTACAAAAGAACCTACAAAAGTATAAGCAAAATATAATTTTGGCTTTTCAAAAGCATTGGTAATGCATTGGCTAATGTGATCATAGACAGTGAGTCGGGCCTTTTGGAATAAAATGGGAAAAGAGAAATTTAATCCCTCTTAATTGGCATGTATAATTAAAATAAATTAAATCATATTCTTCTAATGATTTGAGACATTAGATTTGTTAGTGCTCCAGAAAGTAATTATTTATAAGATAGATACTCGCATGAATATTCATGTTCTCCTCAGATAGCCACTCCCATCTGTTTCCACCATGATTTTGCCATTTATAAAGTCTCTCTGAGGCACATATAGAGGATAAAATATATATATATATATATATATATTTAAGGCTTCATAGTGAGGAAAAAAAATTAACTAAAAAAATGATGTTGACAGAACAAAAGTTCTTATTTGTAGTTTCACATGCAGAATAACTTTTGTCAGAAACTAATTAAGGGCTTTATATAGAAATTGATTTTCTATTGTTTGGCCTCCAGGAAATCTCAATAAACAAACAAGATTTACCCGAGAACTCACAGTACAAATTCGAAATGAATGTTTTGTCGAGTCAAAATTAGTTTTTTGCAATAGAGAGTTCAAGCCACAATCAAATTTAGATTAAATTAATTGCAAATTAAAGACTTTCAACTTCCAGGTTTTTTATTGATGAATTTTTTTTTTCCAGGTAAACAATATATAGTTGTTTTGATTTGACCTAATAATAGTTTTTGCTTACTCATTGTCGCCCATTCCAGCGCGTTATCTCCGTCTTCGAATCGGCCACTGAAGGTTATCCAAGGATCTGGCTGATCGGCAGTCGCTAATAAACAGTCATGCTCACATAAGCCTCGCTCACATAAGGGACGCAAAACGCACTCACGACAAACGCTCGCAAGAAAGCACAGACGCAGGGCAGCAACAACAGCGGCAGCAACCACAAGACATTTACAAATTGTCTTCTTGGCTTGAACATTGCTTCCGATCATAATTATTTCTCCCTGTCATTGGGGCCTCTGCACACTGCCGGTCCCTTGCTAATGCTGTAAGCATGCCAGGCAACTCCAGAGCTGTTTCTGTGCTCAGCCAAGGAAATCTCTCTCTGCAGCTAAAAGCCAATTATTTCCTCATAGATCGGCAGGGCCATTTGCCCCGATAATTACTCCTATACAACCTTTTTACAGGAGGAAATTGAAATAACACAGAGGCATTCATGAAAAGAGATAATTTTGCACTGGGAATTTGTTGTGCCTGCTTATTTTCTCACGGCAGTGTCATTAAAATAAATGGAATTCCACCAGAAAATACCTGGAGTCCAGAAAAACATCAGTTAATTGTGAACATAAAAAGATTTTTTAATCCAATCGAGTTTCTTTATATGTCGGACAATTAAACAGATAGAAAATAATCTCACCTTCATATCCAGACATAACCTTGTATTTCCCAGAAGATCATCCGTGTGGCAAAGTTGTCGTGCATTTTCTTAGTTACACAAGCAACTATTTTAGCAAAACTTCAAGTATCAAACTGTCTTCCACACAAAATCTTAATGAGTCTTTGCATTCTTAGAGACTCCATCTTTCCTGATTGTCCTCAATGTTTCCCTTCAACATCAGTAGTCCTGTTATTGGTCATTTCCATATCATTGGTGACATCATGAAACCTCTTTTCTTTCTTACCTTAAACACTGAACTCTATATGGGTGACCATATGAACATTAACGGTAATCAACTTTGATTTTGCAACAACTGTTCGATGGGTCACATAAAATGACATGGTGGTCCATTTCTAACTGCTAGTGTGGTATTCTTGGGATTGTAGAATTGTGATATTGTAGAAAATAGAGTGCCATCTAGTGGGCTAGTATTAAGAATACTGATTGTACTGCAAGTGTCTTAGTGAAGCTTCATGAAACATTCATTTATTTATTGTCTGTGCAACTTGCTCCATTATGTGGTTCGCATTGGCCCTGGAGTCTATCCCAGATTCTACTGGCAAGAGGCGGTGGGACACCCTGGACAGGACGCCAGTCTGTCGCAGGGCACACAAAGACACACAACCATTTACACACACACTCATACCTATGGACAATTCCCCCAAGTTCCAAATAAACCTCAGTATGTTTGTGGACTGTGGGAGGAAATCGGAGTGCCCGGAGTAAACCCACACAACACGGGGAGAACATTCAAACCCTCACACAGAAAGGTCACAGGTTGGCTACCTCTCGACCTGGAAGCAAACCCGCAACCTTCTTGCTGTGACGCGATCCCACTGCTTCATGAAACGGTGATACTTACTTTCAGAGTCAACTAGATGGCATCAACACATCACTTTCAAATTGAGGGCGCCACCTAGTGAGTTCTAAAAAGTACGACTTTTGTAAGCAGGATACTTGACAAGGAGTGGTTGAAGTAATTGGTACAGAAGTGAAAGTTAGAAAGCTAGAGAGATCAGAACGGACAATGATTTCTTATTATATATATATTTAATTATACAAAAGATGATCTGGAGAAACATATGTAGTAAACCTTGCATATGTGTGAAGTAGGTCAACTGGTTTAATGCAAATCAGACAGTAAAACAATAAAACAAGGTAATTTGCTAAATATAGTATTCATAACTTATTTAAGCTCACATTCTGTTTTCCTAAAAATACACTTAACCAGGTATGAAATGACAAAGTTGCACCCCTAACAGCAGGTCGAAGCGGGAGGCTGTCAAAAAACACAGTCTGGTTCTGCTCGAGGTTTCTGCCTGACATTTTTCTTCGCCACCATCACACTATGATTCATATCGTTGAGTCGCGGCCTCTTTAAATTTCTCTAATATAGTCTTCCTTGAAGTGTAAAGTGACACTTTAATTAAATAATGTCCAGGTAGAAGAGGACGTATTGTCAATCAATGAATACAAATAAAAATAGTTTGAATCTGGCATCATTCTGGTTATTGAAGTCTTAACCATCAGAGGGTTTGAGTCTCCTCAGTCAGTTGATCGTCTATATCCGGCTCTTAAAGCATGCTCCTGGTCAGAGTTAACGTGAGTCACCGGGGAAAAGGGCAATATTTGATCTAATCATTTAAAGAACGGCCGTTGCATTCAGCAGGCAACCATCATAAAAAACAAATTATTACATCATGAACATCTAACTTGATCTTTACTTCTGTAATCTCCATTACCCACGGACCGGAAGACTGCACTTAACAGTCTGCCTTCCTTGTCCCGAATCAGCCTGGCCATATTTCAGCCTGTATCTAGACCCTGAACCAAGACAAAGGAGGAACACGGTGGATAGAAATTAACATTATCTTCGACCTCAAATCATGTAAGCCCTCAAAGTGGGGAATATAAATAGACCAAGATTACCACATCAAGTTGAGATTTGTTACGTGGCCATTGACACACACAGTTGAATGAAAGGAAAACGCTCTTTGAATTCAGGACCATCATTAATGAAAGAGCTCCGATTCAAAACCTGCTTATTTGAAATCCCTTTTACAGTTGAAATTATAAATGAGTTTAAAGCAGATGCCAATTGATTTTGACGTGAAATTCCCTTCATGAAACATAATGATGTTATTGAGGTCGCACAGTGAATAACTGCTCTGAGCTGGTTTGACAGAATTATCAGGTACAAGGAAAAAATAAAGATTTCATAAACGTTCATTGTAGAGTTTAACATGGTTGAAACGCATTAAGTCCAACTGCTTATGGTGCAGTGGAGAAATTAATCAAGTGGTCCCATTCCTGTATTATGTGGCTAAATTAATGATTTAATATTAGGAAAATAAATTACAAAAATCTCATTTAAACGTACTTTTCAACCGTAACACGTGAAACAGGATGACCAATAACATTTATTTTTCGACAGCGGTGAAAGACGAAACATTCCTGAAGGGAAATTAAAGGACAAACCTCTCTAGACTAACTGGTAGTGATGGGTTGATGAGGTGAATGCTGTTAATAATGGCCACTTCCTTTTTTTTTGGAATAGATTGGCCAGATGTGACAAGGACATGCAACACATGTGTGGAACGGAACCCAAGTGTACGAGTGAGTCTCAAGCAGAAAATATGAGTTGTAATACAAACGTACAATTCAATAAAATAAGATCCTAATATACAATAAAAAAGAGTCCAGTATATTATGAATAATATATTGGACTCTTGTTGATTGTAAACATGTCCAACAATCGTCCACAAATGTCTAAAAAACGTCAAACAACTTTGGGAAAAAAGAAAATCCAAAACAAGGACCTTAAAATCAGAACTATGAGGGTCGAAACACTGGCAAAAATAACTTTATTCTCAGCAAGATAAAAAATCCAATAGAATAGAATGCAATAGTGAGAATAAAAGCCAATAACCAATGTGGAAAAGTTTTGGTCCTGAATTCTGGTCCGGACCACTGCAGGTGATCACAGGATCAGTTCCAGTCTTGTCCCATCATTCAAGGCAAGGAGACAACAGGAATTGAACATCCCAAATCAAACCCCAATAAAGGAATGCAATTTAATATGTCTTGAGATAACTTTGTAATGATAAGACACTTTAAATAAAATTGAATTGAATTGAATATATTCTCCCAAAGGTTATTACTGTCCACAATTGGCAGAAATATAAAATCTGATGCAGAACTGGTACTGCTGTGGATGCAGAATATTAGGGTTGCTATCCTTGTTACATCAGTATTCTGATGCAAACGTGTATATCTGCTTCAAAATAATCTGCTTCCATAGGTTTCGGCTGTGCACAGAATCATATGGATCTTGATCAAAGAACCAGATTCGCTGATGACTTTTTCACGTAGAAATAAACAAGCTGTCACCGCTGTGAAGCCGATCAATCCTGCAGACATTCCAGCAGACGCCGCATTCCAGCCCAGGTCCCGGTATGAAAGGAGGTGCGCGTTTAAAGGGGTATTTTAATCACAACAAGATGATAAAAGAGCCAAATGGATCCGGATCAAGATCTCATCAAGCAGCTCCTTTGCATGAGTGACTCCATTTGGCATTCAAGTTTACAGCCCGTGCCTGGAGTCATGAACATGATTTACGACAGATGTACACATCAGACGTGACTCGTATTATTTGTGCATCAATCATTCGGACGGTCCGGTGTGGCTGATAGCATTTAAGCTTGTTTTGTCACATGGTTGTACACCCGGCGGGGTGCTGCAGCGGTCCGCTCCGTGTTGCTCGTTTTTTTGATCCATCTTCCAGGTTTGGACAGCCGGGGACGTGGCAGCCATTCAAGCTGGATGTGCCCTCAGGAGGTGGGGTGCTCCAGCTTAGGAGGGGGGCACGGCGGCAGATGTTTCCCCTCCATGTAGTGACAGGCCCATGGGGAGCGTTTGGAGACAGGGACGAGCGGATGAGTGACCTCTCCGCCCTTCTTTCTCACACTCTCCACCGCCGACATGTGTCAGTCAGTGCCAGGTCAATATGGTGGCCCAGTGCGCCTGCCGATACGCCATGTGCTTCCAAGACAGGAACTGGCAAACGCCGTGCGGCACCACACACTCGCACAAGTCATTTTCGCCCCAATCCACCTGCCAAGTGTGCTGGGACCACTGAATGAATACACCATTGGACAAACAAGCGCGACCAATTATTTGTTGGATTTCATATTGAAATTGTTCACATCAGTAAAACAACGCTGGATATAATAGGATATTATCTCCAAGCAATCAAAAACAAAAGCAACCCTAAATGCCGCGAGATTCATGTCCAACCGCTGCTCTCTACCAGGTGGTCTTAAGGGGACGAATAGTCCAGGGAAGCCCGGGCACAGATTTTAAATCTAATGAAAGTAAGTGAGCAAGCTGAATCCAGGCACACCACTTTAAACAAGCTTTATTGTGATTTTAATCCTTACTCATTACCATTCTGTTCATGCTTTACTTCACTGCAATTTGTTCATTAATTACTTTAATCCCTCTCCTATGTTTTAAAAAAAAATTTGGAAAAAAAAAGTCGTCCTGTTCCCCCAGGGTGTCCCTCATCTTTCCCCCCTATGAAACTGGGATAGGCTCCAGCCCCCCTGAGACCCAATAACTAACTTATATGACGTATATCCGCATGAAGTTACTAATCTGGTGTCTAAAGTGTGAGGCTTCATGAAACCGCTGATGAGGTATCATGATACAGTGTATTTATTTTTACAGACCACTAGATGTCACTCTCTGCCACGTATTATTTTGCTCTTAACTACGTTGCATATCTTTCAAACTTAGAGTGCCACCTATAGGACATTCAAAATGAATTGAAAGTGTATCATGATACCTCATCAGCTGTTTCAAGAGGCCTCATCAAACCATACCTACCGCTTCTTCCAAAGTTGCAAATAATATATTCCTTCTACTTTGATTTGTGCAATTTGATGCGTCTATAAACATGTCCCATCATTATCTTTAAGTATCGCAAACATTGTTTGATATTCAGGAAGAAGATCTGGCCATATGACAGCTGCAGCATCTGGACCTCCATCTGTGTCATTAATGTGCTGTGGAGACACATCTATGATACACAGAGGGACAGATAAATGTGGTTTAAAAATGTAGAGCGCAGTGTAAACTAAACCACATAAAAGTTATATAAATTCACTGTCAGTGTCACCTTCAAATCCGAGTCCATAGGTACTTATTTGGAATGAGGAGCCGTCTGAAAGTCCTGCCCAAAGTGATGTTCAACTATATTAAAGTCAGTTTGATGAGTCAGAAGAGAATGGAGGGTGAGATCGGCAGGTGGATCTGGGCGGCATCAGCGGTTATGTGGATGATACACAGATGTGCGATGGTGTAAAGAGAGGTGAGCAAAAAAGGAGTGATGGGTGGATGCAGTCTCATGAAACAGTTTGGAATGAAAGTCACTGTGTCATGAAACGGTGTCTTAATTTTAAAAGACCACTAAATGTCACTCTCTGCTTTAAAACATTTGGCTCTGATCCACTAAGTCAATGAAACTTGGTATCATTTTCAAAGTTAGACTGCCATCTAGTGGCCTTTTAAAGGTAAGACACTGTTTCATGACACAGTAGCTTCACTATGAAACTGTTTCATGACACAGTGACTTCACTATAAAACTGTTTCATGACAATTCAATTCAATTCAATTTTATTTAAAGTGTCTTATCATAACAAAGTTATCTCAAGACACTATACAGTTGAAAAAAAGACTATAGTTGATTAAAGAAAAATAGATCCCAGCAATTCAATATAACATAGCAACGAATTGACGAGGCTTCATGAAACAGATGATGAGGTATCATTATACAGTGTCTTGATTGTAAAGGCCACTAGATGGCACTCTTAGTTTGAAAATGATGCGAGGTGTCGTTGAATTAGTAGATCAGAGCCAACTATATCTTTATATTATGCGGAGAGTGCCATCTAGTGGTCTTTAAAAACTAAGACATTGTATCACGATACCTCATCAGCTGTTTCATGAAGCCTCATCAACACATCACCAGTAAATGAAACAATTCAGACGTTGATCTGGTAACTGCTGCTGTGATTCAAGTACATTTTCTTTTTCTGGGCACTGCTTAAGCAACCAGATGCACAATGAAGTATTTTGAAGCTAAACCGTGGCTCCTCTTAATTCTCGCCGCCGTTGCTTTACAGCACTCACTCCCACTCTCTCTCTTCACAGAGAAGTGTTATCCTTGTCTGACAACTCCCCTCTGAGTGAGAGGAGGAGGAGAGCTGGAAGAAAAAGAGACTAAGTGGACTGAATGCCAAGAGGAATTAGGCGAGACCTTTTGCCCTGACAAAGCTGGGCGGTCTTGGGGGAGATCTAATCATCACCTGTTATGAGTCTGCAGTGACCTGAATGGTGAAAAGGTAACAGGAAAGGCCTGCGAAGGTGTGCAGCGACGGAAGTTTGAAAAAAAATATTCCTCTTATGTAAGTACCAGAGACCAATCCAATACCAACTTTGTTGGTGATTCAGATGGTTTCCACTCCGACAACTCAAGTATTGTTATGAAACGAATATGTTTAAAATAAAGTATTTCGAATTTACATGAAGTAAGTAAGTCAATTATATTTGTAGAGCGCTTTTCCAGACCAGGCCAAGATAACGAAAGAATCAAGGAAAAGCATTCACTAATATGTATTGTGTGTGTGATGACAATCTGATGGTCTTGAACTTGGTTGCTTTTCTTAACTATTGAATTACATACATTCTGTTCAGAATTAATTCTCATAGAGCACCAGGAAGTTCAACTAAAAAACACCTGCTGCCGTGAGACTCCACAACAAAAACTACAGCAGGAAATAACAACAGAATTCGTGAATATTGTAAATTTTGTATATTTGTGGATTCAACAAGTCTTTAAATCTAGAATTTATTCATATTGCATTTTTATTTAAGTATTTTATTCTAATTTTTTTCTATTTACCTGTGTGCTTTTCTTATTGTATTCTTGTTTTCCCCTGATGCTGCTGTTTCCCCTTGTGGGACTAATAAAGGAAATCTAAATCATGTGTGGGGCTTCAATACAAGAGGCACATCACAGGTGAGCACTATGGAGGGTTCATATTTTGATGTTTGTTGGTGTTTGTTTTTGGATTCAAAAAATTGAGCCCTATTCGAGACCGCCTCATGGACAATAACTTTCTTAAAAATGAGTGAAGATTGAATTTGGGGGGAACCATCACTCAAACTTTTCCTATTCTTGTGATGAATTCCTCTCGATATGAATAATAATATTTAGCTTCTTATACAACACATGACTACTGTCATTATATCATTATTTTCTGAATGGACGGCACAACAGGCTGTCTTGTAAGAGCAGCTGTCGATATTTTCCAAGAAGCAGATTTATTTATCACACCACTCTTCGCAGAACACGCAGGAAGTCTATCCTGACACCAGGCATTACTACTATGGTGCATAAACACGAGTAAAACTGTCTTTTAGCAAAATGCATTTTCTTTAATTTTTTTTGTTTTTCTTGAGCTTTAATTATTCAAAAGTATTGTCTTGTCTATGTTTCCATAAGAAAATGTTGTAAAACAAGTGTTTAACAGGATCAGGATCGAAAAATATAATAATAAATCCAGTAATAAATTATCATTATTGTTGTGGTTTCAACAAGCTCTGAGCTTGATTACTATTTTAATAATATCATTATTAACGTCAACAACAGCAATAATAATAATAATCAATAATAAAATAATACAATCTTTTAAAATGAACTCTTGATCAGTGTTCCATTCATGTTATATTTTAAATCAACCTGCTGCAATGTATCTCAACAATAGACAAATACAATACAAATTCTTGTGTTATTTCAAATATAAATGTCTTCAGGCCACCGGGTCAACTTGACCCAGAGATAACACGAGGGTTAAGTAATTTGTATATGAGCCTTTTTCTTTTTCATTTAATTACAAAAACAAATGATTTAATCAATAGCATTGATTTCAAGTAAATAATCTTCATCATAATATAATACATTTCCATTACAGAGACAAAATAAAAAATTATAAAAAAAAAAAAAAGATTAAATGTAATTTAGAAAAAATGGCTTAAAACAGAGGTGAGTACTTTGGATAAGCTTGTCTGGTCAGCTCAGACAGTGGCTAGAAAAAAAATAAAAACAATGTTCCCCCTTAGGGCCGGAAGAATTTACTCACTGGACGCAGCAGCCAATCCAGGGAGGGCCGGCTAAAGGTCGTCTCAGGACGGGAACTGGTCAGATCCCTCCCACCAGTTACTGAATCTCCTCAACTGAATCTTTTTTCTTTTCCCGAGAGGAGATTGAGAGACTCTGACGGCACAAATCTGCTCTCCAGCTGGTGTTGCCGAGAACTCTTCCCGGAGCACAGAGAGTCACTGAAAGAGTGTTAGTTTTACTTCCCTGTGCTCTATAACCCTAGACTTTAGTGATAACTGTCAATAGATCAATTATAGTAGATCGTTTAACTTTATTATAGTAACTTATGAAGTGAAATAAAAGTTTCTTGTTTCATCGTCAACAAATAATACTTGAACAGGATTTTTCGCCCCTTAAACATGGAGTAACATTAACATGTAGATCTTACACATCACGTGGAACAACTTAAGACACATACAAGTCAGATAAGAAATGGTTGCACTTCAAATTGAAAATACAACTTGCTCACATCATTATCTAATAGAAACGTATTTAAAACCTTAATATGTTTAGTGTGGTTTCTAACTATTCTGAACCTCTTCAGTTTATGACATTGGAAACTATTTGTTTGACACCAGGGTACAGAAGAGCGGAAGCACGTCCTTCTGCCAAAAGTTTGTTGATAACACAAATGGAATGTGGCCAGAAAACCGTTCACTCAGTCATCCAACGAAAGTGAAAAAGTTTATCATGAATAAAATGACAGGAGTCTTCAGGTACGATGTGTTGGAACTGAAAACCGAGACAGCTCTATAAATATAAATGACTTCCTTACTTACTTACAGTTAAAAAAAGTATTACATGGAGTAACAAAGAAAAAAAAACATGCACAGACAAGAACAATATACAGTAATACATACTAAGAAGTTGACAAGGAATGGTCTGCAGAAGAGCTGTACCAAAATGATGAAAGACTACATGCATGATAAAACCCTTTTGCAGCTTCCTTATCTCTGAAAAGAAAGACAATTTGAGCATTAATGTGTATCAAATATTTGTGTTACTAATCTTTTAATCATTGTCATTTTTTAATACATTTTCTCAATGTATTATTTTACGTTTTTTTCATTCTTAGAAAATCTCTAGACAACTTTAAAAAATAAACATATATTGTTGCTGCTAAACCCCTCAAGAATTTGTTGGGATGATCAGAGACTGAATATTCCGACTGTAGCTTCCCAGCCGGACAACAAATGAATGCAGGCCAGGCCGTGATAGTTACTAGGTGAGGAGAGTGAACAGCTTTATCTTTCTAAGCATCCATTCGAACTGTCTCCTGTGGTCTTGTCTGTCAGTGTTGGATGAAAGATGAGGAGAATCAAACATATTTTCCTCTTCCGCTGTGGTTTCTGGGATGCTCCATGATATATGGGTCAGTTACATCTATTGACCCTGCAGACTCAGGCCTCCAGGCTGTGACGGCAGATGTTGTCTAGCAATAGTACTCTTTCATAGAGTCTGAAAAATGTATAGACAGTCGGGAGTCTGCGTTTATGTGGGAATTCAAGAGTAAGTAAGTAAGTAATGGTTATTTCTTGACCTCCTCTCTAGACCAGGGTCACAAAGCGCTTTAACAATTGAAAAAAATACACAGTTAAAATATATACTTTAAAAGATCAGGACACATACGACAAACACAGGAGTCCCAGAAAGTCAGGGAAAATCTTGCGCAAATTATAATGTCTAAAGATGTTTCTTGAAGGAGTCAGAACACATGTATATTTGTGTATATATGAAGATTATGGAGGTATATATATATATAAATAAATCAAACAATCAAAACAGGCACTAGTTTCATCAGGCGAGTGGCGGGGGACACCCTGGACAGGACGCACAAAATTATACAACCGTTCAAACACACTCACACCTATCAACAAAACTTAAGACGACATTGAAATAAATCATGTTTGAAATCTATGTTTAGAGATTTATTTTGATGATGCAAACACTAGTAAATAACACTGTTAAGACGCTGTCCTTGGTGTTGACGCGTGCCTGGTGCGATGGCCTTATGCACTTTCTCGGTACTCACCTTGTGGCGTAAGCTGGTATAAAAAACAATCTTTGATTTAAATGTTACGACTCAAACTCTTGAGCAATAGTGAGAGGGTAAAAATAAATCTGTAAAGCAGAAGGCAACCTCCAGAACATCCCTTAAAAATCTTCAGACATCCCTCTCCACGAAAGTACGCTCCAGGGTTAAGTGGAAAATTATGATTTCATCATTTTTTTATTAGTATAGTTTATTTTTGTGCAGTAGTACTAGTTGTAAAATAATTTTTTGTCCATCAATTTATACTTTCAACTTTTTATACGTTCTTTTTTTTCTCACTACTTAAACCCTGATAATTCCAATAGGGCCGACTGCTGGTTATGCACAAATGGAAAATTTGCCATTTTTATCCACAGATAATTCATTTTATTTATTTTTTTATACCTGTCTGGGTGCATCGCTAATTTCCCATTGGAACGATAACCCTTTCTCTGATGCGAGTCTGGGTGTGATGAAAACACGACGGTGAAAATTGTGTGACTGGATAATGTCTAAACAATTCTCTCTTATTAGCCACACGTTTAATTCAGTTTTTTCAGGTGTGGATTAAAACATTCAAACACGTCATTCTTGTCTCAAGTTTAAGACGGTTCTCGTCACTTCAACAACGAGTTGTCGAGCGTATACTACACTAAACGTAACATCGACCAACAACCCCTCCAGGGTTCGTCTTCCGCTCCATGTATGAGCTCTGAACCCCGGCGGTGTCTGAGCAAGCAAAAGAGACAGAAGGAATTAATAATTATTGAATCTCCCCATGGCAGGTTGGCAATCAAACACTATTTATAGACGCTCAAGTCGTCACCGTGTGTCTCCAGGTGATGTAAACAAAGCTTTATTATTGTTAATACAAGACTATTATTAGAATATAATTGGAAACAAATTGCAATAGCTGAGCCGACAAGTTGAATCATAGGATTGGCTGAAGGGTTTCAGGGGAACAGAGGTCTCCTTTATTTTTAGTTCGATCTTTGTCCTTATTAAAATTCAAACTGTTTGCAAATCCTAAGAATAAGGGTCATCTAAATATGTTCAGCAATAATAAGTGTAGAGACACAAAGTGATTTCAAATTAGCTTGTCTTGACCCTTTTCTCTGGATCACACGGGGGTTAATTTAGTAAGAAGCCTTAGTGTCTTGAATGTTGAAATGATGCTCAAATTTTAGGATAAAATAATTCTAAATCGACCATTTATTCGTCTCTGTTGAATTTGAGAACAAGATAAGTCAAATACATATTTATAAACTCAAAGACACATCCATGTAGCATGATGGGAGTATTTTCTTTTCTTTTAATATGAATCGAGCTCAGAGAACAAGGGATGAATGTCTGCTGCGATCGTGTCACTGCAGACAGTTTTGAGCGAAAGAAGATGTCAACAGACCAGCAACAAAACAGAAACTCAATTTTAAAAACTAAGAAAGCAAATGTTCCACTTTCTGGAGATGAAATCTTGTTTAGCATAACCACCGCCACTCTGCTGTGATTGGTCGAACATCAAGGTTTGTCAAGCAGCGTCACCAATGCCGGAAGTCTCTACCTCCAAGGGACTCGTTTTATAAACAAAGCGAGTGTGATTACAGCTGGCTGGAGGAGGAGTGAAGCCATTATTACATCCTAATGGACTCTCGTAACCTCTCGTTCGCCCAGATTTCAGAGCAACTTTATACAGTAATAAGTGTAAAACATAGTCATGATGAGGGACTCACTGCATCTTGGAGAGAAGAACATTCACTACATGCAGGGAGTCAGGAGATCGTGGTGTGATCCGTGTGTGTTTATGGATCAGTTATGCACATTTTGGATGTAATCTATATGTTTATAAAGCTTTTTACCTAATCCATAAATCATAAGTTTCTGCTCATAAGATTTGTGTAATACTATTTAATGCTTTGTTAGAAAATCTCATCCCCACCTCACCCTTCCATCCTGTGACAAGATGGAGTCATTATCAGCTTCTTATCATTATGATCCATATAAATAGGGCTGTCATTATCATCATCTCACTCTTCTTCATCACTCCATCCACTTTAATCCTCCTCTTCCCTGTCCTGGCATCCACGGTTCCACCGACACATAACAAAAAGAGATCACTCTGTCCTAATGGCATCCCGGTGGACAACTACGTCGATGACCCTCGGATAGTTAATATATACCTGGTAGTCTTGACGAATACATCGGTCCATTCCAGTGACGACTTGAATTTCTGAGAGTCCTGGCTTGCTAGCTGAAGCCACTCATGTGTAGGAGGACACTGAATGAAGTGAGTGAACAGATGCCTGGTGGCTCTCTGCGCTGATAATTCACTTATATAGCTGCTCTGCAAAAGCAATGGGACTTAATTAAATGTCTCACCTAGAGCAGTGGATGATCATGTTGCCACTAAATCCAGTATGTGGTAATGCGTTACTTTATTGTGACAATCAGCGCTTCCCCAGGGGTTCAATTACTGCAAAATCTAATTGAAGAGGAACCTTGCAACAATGCTGCCCCCACCACCTGTCCCTTCTCCCTTCTCTCTTCTTCTGAATCAAAGTCTGTATCGTTTACCTCACCTGGATTACCTTCGGCAAGTCTTTTGATTCTGGAAGATCACAGCTGGTGGTGGCGAGACACAAACTCATTAGTTAAAAGTCGTATTATTTTAATGTGTATAAAAGCAAATCATACGTTGTTTAAGTGTCTTTTGAAGGGATGTGTGACTCTAGTGTATCATCTGTGTGTGTTTGTACAAAACTCTCTATTCATTGATATATTGACATTAGAAAATAAGCTCCGCCCACTTAAAACACTTTCTGGAGATTAAATCTTTTTGACCATAACTGCACCCACTCTGCTGTGATTGGTCAAGCACGGAGGTTTGTCACCGCGTGTCCTCAATCCCATAAGTCTTCACCTCCAAGGGACTCATTTTATAAACAAAGCAGGGCGTGATTACAGCTGGCTGGAGGAGGAGTGAAGCCATTATTACGTCATAATAGACTCTCGTAACCTCTCGTTCGCCCAGATTTCAGAGCAACTTTATAAAGTAATGAGTTCAAAACAGGAGAATTGGAGTTTCACATTAGTTGACCTTCAAGGACATCAATCCAACAATATAATAGTGTACAAGGTGAAATACACAGGATTCACATTTTTTAAATGATGTAGTTTTGACCTCTCATTGAAGGTTTCTACTGGAAATTTTGATGAAATGGAAATAATATGAAAAATATTATACACATTCAATATTTCAAGAATGGGAAGGCAGCCTGTAGCCTGTGTAGAGTTCTCCCCATGTTGTGTGGGTTTACTCCGGGCACTCCGGTTTCCTCCCACAGTCCAAAAACATACAGAGGTTGATTTGAAACTTGGGGAAATAGTCCGTAGGAATGAGTGTGTTTGCGTGAATGGTTGTGTGTCTTTGTGTGTCCTGCAACAGACTGGTCCCGGGTGTCCCTTGTCTCCTGCCCAAAGAAAGTAGGAAAGACTAGAGCCTCCCTCAAAACCCCTATAAGGTATTAGGCGGCAGAAAATTAATTAATATTTCAAGAATTACAGCTAATTTAGCCAATTTCGAGGCGACGCAGAGGGAGGCAGAAGACCCCTCCATCCCATTGGACTTAAGACAGGTAAAAGTTAAATAGATGTATAATATTCTAAATTCATATTTACTACGTATGCTTTACAAAATGTATCATTTATTGTAGCTGTTCATCATTTCTAAAAGCTTTGGTACTTGTTTATTTATTGTGTGAGCAAACTTCGTCTTAAACCATAGTGTAAAATAAAAAAAAGGTAATATAAACTCAAAGATTCAAATCACGACATGAAAATCTAAACACGTCTAATAGGGGAGGCAGACAACAACGTCTTTTCCATGACAATGTAAAAAAAATAGTAAAATGTATTCATTAAAAAAGGTAAAAAGATTAAAATAAATAATGAATAAAAAAGTAAGGCTTTAGAAAATGGTGAAGAAATATTGCATTAGTATTTGAACGAAGGGGCTTTTTTGGGACACAAAGCATTTATTCAACCTCCAACATTTTTATCGTGAGTGTCAAGAGAGCATTTGTTTCTTCTTTTCTTCTACTTTTATTCCAAAAAAACACTAAGCATGATGGATCGGATCGGGTGCTAAACGGGTCCGCTCGGACGTTATGCACAAAAACAACAGAATAAAAAACACATTTCAAAGGATTTTGCTCAAGTGGGATTCAGTCATGAAAGAGACAGAGCGCTCTGATTTTCCACTTCTCTTTGTCAAATGCATCGAGCGCTAATCGAAATTGACAGATCCTACTTTGCAAATCGCCCACACAGAGAAGGCGGTCTTCACATCACCTTCATGGTTGGACCACATCAAGTTGAATAAATAAACAGCAGCTCATTTACCAAGCAGACGAAGGAAAGAAGCCCTAATGAGACAACAAAGTAAAACGGTTAGATCTCACTCCCTGGAGACGGAAATGAAAGTGGAAGTCTGAATGAAAGGGTTTTAATTGTCAGCTCGTGATTTAAACTCGGGATCAATGTTTAGCAAACACAAGGTTTTGAAAACAGCCTTTTGAAAGAGACATGAAAATAGAAGTTAGACAGCTGTTTTATCGGAACTTTTGCACGTTTCTGACTTGAGCTTCTTAGAGGAACATTTTTATTTTGTTTTACTTTCACTGAATTACTGATGAAGTATTTATTGCACAAGTATAATAATAATACAATCATTTATTTGGATTTTATTTGAATTAGATCGTTGATACTATATAAAAAATTGGAACCATGATTGGAGTTTGTATTATTTTAAATTGGTGTTATTTCTGCTTGTTCTTGTTCTTGTTCTTGTTCTTGTTCTTGTTCTTCCTCTTCTAGTGCTAATCCTTCTTCTTCTTCTTCTTCTCATTATTATTATTATTATTATTAATATTTAAGCAACTCTAACTTTAAGATGACCAGACTAATCCAGATTACTCCACTACAATTTATATGTATTACACTTGGTATTAAACGTGTCATTTTATTAACTTATCATTTTTTATCTTGCTCTTATCTGTTTGGAACCAGAAAGTTAAAGCCTTTTGCTAAACCCAGTTATCTCAGGGTCAATGTGACCCGGAGGCGCTAAAACAAATTCCTTTCTGGTATCCATTGTGTTTTTGCGTGAAGGGAATACTACCAAAACATTGGTTTTACGGCCTTTAGGTCACCTTGACCCTGAGATAACACGAGGGTTAAATTAGATTTGTCAAACTATTGGTCAAATATATTGCGTCTAAATATGACTGACTTATTATTATTATTGTTTTTTTGTTTTGTTTTTTGGATCATGACAATTAGTACAGTACAATTATTCCATATGTATCCTAAGTATTATATTTGGTAATGTGTAAATTGAACTATCATGACAGTCATGTCACAAGCAATAATCTTTAAAAAGCATTTTTAAGCAAACATTTTCCCCTTTATTAGTGTAAATAACTAATGTCCATCTCAATCCTTTTCTTCCCAAAATTGGATTTAGTCAAAAATACTATTTTTTAAAGAGAAAATGGTCCAACAATCACATCTGCTTCGCTAATTTCCCAATTTGGGATTAATTAGCTCCAATAATAGCCGTATCAAGCAGAAAAAATAGCACTACAGTAGAGGAGACGTGGAACAAATAAATTAGCTTATCCACTTAGACAGCTAAATAAGGCGTCTACTTTCAGATTCAGCAGGAGCCCAATCAAGAACCCAGTCACACATTCCGTGGTTATCTCTCCCCTTAGGCCTCTCCAGCAGCCTCCAGAGAACACAATGTGTGGTGAATAGCAAAGAACAAGGACTTAATGGTGGGTTTCCCTTGTCTGGCAACATATTTGACTGAGCTTGGTGGTATTTTCTGCTGGAATATATATTCACATATCCAACATGCACCTCACTCACATGACAAACTCGGATCTTTTTTTAATTTTATTTTTTTTTAACTAACATTTGTGACTGTGATGGTGAGTCACACCTTGGCCATGACACAATGATACACGAGAACATCTGCATTGTTTCGGGAGAAATGAATCACAGCTGTTCCCGTCATAGGTCAAGTCAACAAGAACAACGTCTTACAACTTAAGTGCTCTCTGTATACAATACCAAAATAAAAATAAATACAACTACATTGATTAAATAAAGTAATTGAATGATTAAATCTAAGAAATGAAAAGCAACTCTTTTACTTTTATTCCACTGATGCACTAAAGAAAGGACGATCATTTTTAATTTATTATATCATGTTGCCTTAAAGTAGCGACAGGTTGAAGAGGCTTCATGAAACAGCTGATGAGGTATCATTGTACACTGTCATCATATTAAAAAAAAGGCCACTAGATGGCACCTTAAGTTATAAAATGAATACCTAAATCAAAGCAGGATACATCCACTGTATCATGATACCTAATGGTGGACTGGTGAAGCTTCATGAAGCAGTGTCATAATTTAAGAGGTCAGTATGTGGCGCCGTCAGTTTAAAAAATGCTGTGAGGCTTCAATTTATCAGCTCAAAAGAAGACATTATAGAGCAGAGAGTGACATCAAGTGGACCCTGAAAATAAGGATAATCCTTCATGAAGCTTCGTCAGTCCGTCACTAATGACACCTCATCAGCTGTTTCATGAGGCTTCATATAGTAAGGATATACTAGCCTTGTGTCGTCAGTTTCACCTTAAAGAAAGTTGAATTTATTTGGTTGTATCATGAATATAATGTAGTTTCTTTTTTGGTTGAAAGTCATAGAGAGTCATTATCAATTCACACTCAGCTAAGTTTACTTTTTAAAGAAGACCATCTTCCCGACGCTAAATCTGCTCCGCTGTGCTTCGACTTCAGATGAACTGGTGTCATGGTGAGGGGTCCCTGAGTGGGTTGGAAAGGATGGAGCACAGACACGCAACAGATGGACCTCGTTCAGTACAGCGACAGGCTGACTGCAGAGGGGGGAAAAGCCAACTCCAGCAGGCTCCAGGACCACGCATATCTCGGGTGTTGGCGAGAATTTTACACGTACAACATTCACACACAATTGCCGCCCATCCTCTTGTCAACACTCGTTTAAAAAAAACTTAGCGGATGCAACACAGGTGGCAAAAGGATGGGGGAGAAAAATCGGAGGCTGTATATTCTCACTTAACTATTTCCTCTTCCAATGTGAGAATGTGGACTGGTGACAGATTGCCAGGTCAACCCAAAGGTTGAGAGTTTAGTTCCAGTTGAACACGTAACTTAGGTGTTGGATTTATAACGAGCAGAACATGTTCGGAAGGACAAGCTTATTGTATTGAACTTCCTTGGTGACAAGCTGCTTCAACACGTTTATCTTTAGGAATCATGTGCTAATATAAACATCGTCAAGAACAAACGCAACTGAGATCCTGATAAAATGAACTAACAACTTATATTCACCGAACTCTACAGAATGTTGTGAGCATCAGACCAGCCAAAATAAATACTTCCCTATGTTATGTAGCTTAAAATGCTAATATATTTATAGTGATGGTCTGATGGAGTCTCATGAAACTTAGGTAATATATATTATCTACTAAGTCAATGAAGCATCATTTTCAAAGTTAGACTGCCATCTAGTGGCCTTTTAAAGGTAAGACACTGTTTCATGACACAGTGGCTTCACTATGAAACTGTTTCATGACACAGTGACTTCACTATGAAACTGTTTCATGACACAGTGACTTTACTATGAAACTGTTTCATGACACAGTGACTTCACTATGAAACTGTTTCATGACACAGTGACTTCACTATGAAACTGTTTCATGACACAGTGACTTCACTATGAAACTGTTTCATGACACAGTGGCTTCACTGTGAAACTGTTTCATGACACAGTGACTTCACTATGAAACTGTTTCATGACACAGTGACTTTACTATGAAACTGTTTTATAACACAGTGACTTCAACTTGGGCTGTGTGTGAATGTTTTTTTTTCTTTGCGTGCCCTGCGACGGACTGGCGTCCTGTCCAGGGTGTCCCCTGCCTCTTGCCCAATGACACTGGGATAGACTCCAGTCTACCCGCGAACCTCATAAGGGATAAAGCGGTAGAAAATGAATGAAATGAACAAATTAATAATTAATGATTTGGTAACATCCATGACATAACATTTACGCCACAAATAAAACAAAAATAAATTGTCATCTACATGATCGGTTTCATACTTTCACTCTGTCCTCACAATGGTCACATGAATCAGTGAAAGAGCAACTTTCTTCAGGACTCTGAGTCATTGTCGAATAAAACAATGGTGGTGATTAATGTTTTTGGTTGTTGATCAACTTGTTGGTACAACTATAAAGTAAAAAAATAAAATAAATTAAAAAGTGATTCTTTCTGATGCATCTGACCTGAGTCCACTTGTTTTTCATGTCACTAAACCAGGAACCCTAACCCTGATAGCTGGTCATATGGGATGGGGGCTGGTTATTGCTCTGGCAGCACAACTTGATGTATCACTTAACAGACCACAAACAGTCTGTGCCATCTGCCCTGCTGACTCAAACTTCCTCAACTTGTGTGACATACACTTAAGTTTGAGCCCAAAGAATTGTTTTCCAGTTTACTTTTCAAATAAGAAAGTTAAAGATAAATAAAAGAATGAGTATAAATGATGAGTTTGACTTGATCTCAAAACATCTTTATAATTGTTGACATATGTTTTTCTTAAAGCTTTATTCAACGTGAACAAGAAGAATATAACGATAGAGAACTGCAATAGGCATTAGAAGATTTTGTACTAAATTAACTTGTGAACATGCAATGTAGTCTTCATCTTCTGTATGTGTAGTAATGTAATGTGTAGTTTGGCATAATTAAGGAAATTAAACTGAATTAACCTGTACTCAGGGACCGTCATACCTAGCAACATTAAAATATTCTGACCTGTTTTATTATGTTTATATAACTGTATATTTTGGCATGTTCTGCAAATGAAAATATAATAACAGTTGAACAGTTTAGTCTTCAATTATTATCATTATTACCTTTATATTTAACACAATATAACATGGGAATACATCTTACAATTATGCATCTTAATTTAAAAGCACAGAATAAACATCAAATCAATAAAACATATTTCCTGTTTGAAAAATTGTGTTGCTGAGCGACAATTTTGGATACACAATCACTAACATTCTCACAAAAACTACATATACATTTTTTCCCCTCCATTATCATTTAAAAAAATCTTCCTAAATGTTAACTATGGATCATCCCCTAGTGATGGGCTAATGAAGCATCATAATTCAGTGTCGTATATTGTAGCGGTCATCAGGTGGCGCCCTCGGTTAAAAAATATTTTGGGGTAGGCTCTGAAAATGAGGACGAAGCTTCATGTAAATATAATGATCTTTGCTGACTCGACCTTTACCATTCACAAAACGTTGGATCAAAACAGTTCCAAGGGGGATTTTCCTGACATACAGATAAATCAAACAATCACGTCTCAAAGATTCAAGGGATAATCAGATCCCATTTAACACTACATGACATCACATGGTTGATTTGATGATGATGAAGCTTCATGAATCTGCGTCATTATCTTCAGAGTCCACTAGACGGCGGTCTCGGCATTATTTTCCTTTATTTTGAACAACTAATAAAACAAAGCATCATTTTTAAACTAATGGCGCCACCTACTGACCTCTAAACAACATGACACTGCTTCGTGAAGATTCCTCAGCACATCACTACTGTCAGAACCATGACAATTTGTAAATAAGTAAGTAATATTATATTATTTTTAAAGCGCCTTTCTGGACCAGGGTGACAAGGAGCTTAAACAATCAAAAACAATACACAGTTAAAACCATATACTATAAAAAACCAAGAGAACATAAGACAAACACAGGAGTCTCAGAAAATCAGGCACAATTAAGAATGTCTTAAGAATTGTATGAGCGTAATGTCAATATACATAGCAAGAATAATATTTAAGTCAAAACAATATGGCAGACCCCTCCCCCCCAAACCCTCTGTATTTTAGAAAACTAGATATGTTGATTACAACTTTTATCATCATTATATTTATTTATTTCAATAGTAAAATACAAGTTTAACTTGTATTAAAAAACAAATGTTTTTACTATATTTCTTCAGAAGATATTATCATTGATAATAAAATAGGGTAATTTTCCACCAATGGAGAAATATGGTCTATTTATGTTCCACTCTCCTGTAGTGACTATTAAATCGGTAATTTCTTGTGAATGTTCTCTTTGTGTTTGGCGACCGTCTCTGCCAGAAAGAAAGTGGTCAACAACAACTTTCCCACCGCTTTCCTCTTGACTTGTTGGGTTTTTTATTTCACCATTTGGACTCCAAGTGTGGAGTTTAAATCTGGCTTTGCCACCTTAATTATGAGAACAATTAACATTGTTGTTGATGAAGCACTTTGTTTTGGTCGTTACGCTCAGCTTTGCACCATTAAAAGTAAAATATACAGCACAGTACAGTCTGTATGGTCTGTTGCCTGCCTAGCCAGCGTTTCCTCCCGTATTGTTATGGCTCTCGTCAAAACCATGCAAATATATATTCCAGAGATCTTCGCCTCTACAGCAGGGATGTTGTGACATGGGGGGGGGGGTTTATCACCTGGTTATAAATATTTGAATGCTTGTCGAGAACGGCGGAGCAACTTTGGGAAGCCTGCCCAAAAAAGTTTGTGTTCTCAGTTTTACTGGAATTGTTTGAAGGCGTCAGAAAGAAGACGATAAATAAACTAGAGAGAATGTCAACGTCTATATGTGACACTCACTAGCCCCTCCCTCACCTGTCTCCTCCCTGATTACCTATGGTTTCCGCTTGTTCCCCTTTACCCTCATGTGTTGAAATAGTCCCCCTTTTCGTGAGTGTTTCATCTTGTCACAGCCACAGCTCTGTCCCATCAAGTGAGGCTATTTTTCCTCGTGAAGAGTGAATTTGTTGTTGTTGTTGAATGTGTTTAATTTATAATCTTTAGCTTTTGTTTTTACTCCCGTAATGTTCTGTTTCATAGCCTTTGAGCTTTCCTCCGTTTAGTGATTTTCTGTTTGATTTTTTTGAGACGATTAAAAGTAGTGATGGCGAGATGAGGCCTCGTGAAGCACCGAAGCCTCCCCAGTAGAGTAGTTCATCATCTGAGCAAAGCCTCGTGAAGCTTCATTTGCACGACCATGCCATCATGTGGACAATAAAAAAAAAATGTCCTTGACTAACTTGTTTGCTGAAATACTTTACATTTTTATTCAAAAAAAGCAGTTTTAAACAATGCTTGGCTTCAGTCTTCGCCTCGATACATGCTTCGTCACTGATCTGATCCAGCCTTACACCCCAGCTCGGGCTCTGAGGTCTGTGGATCAGAATCTACTTATGGTTCCTCGCACACGACTCAGGACCAGAGGAGAGAAATCTTTTCAGGCTGTTGCTCCTAAGCTTCTTCTCTCTCTTTGCGCTTGATGATCTACTGACTCCTTTAAGAAACATCTTAAGACGTTTCTATTTGTTCAGGCTTTTCCTTGATTTTCTGGAACTCCTGTTGTGTTATCAGTTTTATCTTGACCTTTAAAGTATATATTTTATTGAATATTGTTTTGTTTGTTTAAGCGCTTTGTGACCCTGGTCTGGAAAAGCGTTATATAAATAAATATTACTTACTTACTTACTTACTTCGTGAAAATCTGCCTGGATTACTCGACACACACTTCGAAGCCTCGACACAGTCGGGCGAACACATCACTAAAATACTGCCTTACTGTCCTTCTCTGTGCCTGAGTCCTGTTGAGAGTCCAAGTCTGACACCAGACTGACTCGTGTATGAGGCAGTTCACAACCTGGGTTATAAACACGTGACCATAAAACAGGTAATGGTCTGATGAAGCGGCCTCGCTGTTTCGCAGATGATTTTTTTAGTGTAATTTCGCATGCTTTTTTTTTTCTTTACAGCGTACAGTATGAATGCACATTGTGTTCTGCGTCCTCATTGGATTAGAGAGAGGGAGAGAGAGAGAGAGAGAGAGATAGAGAGGGAGAGAGAGAGAGAGAGAGAGAGAGAGAGAGAGAGAGAGAGAGAGAGAGAGAGAGAAGCCACACTCAGAAAGAGTTTTCTAATTAAATGACTGAAAAAACGTTTTTGCTTTGAGGAACTGTGAAATACACGTGATTGATTAGTCAAATTAAATTTGTTAAAAATGTTTTGGGCTTGAAAACAGGTTTTGATCTTTGGTTTAATTTACTAATATTGTACTTTTTTTTTTAAATGTGAAAGTTTTAACTTTGAGAGAGTTTACATGTGAGCGAAATTTTAATGCCCGTCTGAGAAAAGTGTATACAAGTGTGTTAAGGGGTTTCATTGCTTTAAAAAATGTATACTACTTAAAGCTAAAAGTAAAATAAAGCAGATTGCTTTTTTTATTTTTTCTATAATGAACATTGTTTTAAACAAATATAAACAAGGTACAACTGTAAAGCTTATTTTCTAGGACAACTAGATGTCACTCTCTACTCTATAATCTAAAGTTTTTATCAGCAATTCAATTGATACTTGAACACTATTTCCAAACTGAGGGTGCCACCTAGTGACCTCTAGACATAGTACACTGTTTCATGAAGCTTTATAAGTACATATCTACTTAAACAATTACAATTTACACAAAAAAACATTGTTTTTTGTTTGTAATCCTTTAATATAATTTTCTCTTTTATTCATAATCTCATTATTTACTCATGCATTTATTTTGTATATGTATTTAAATAACATTTGTATTTTTTTACTTGCTTGTTTCCATTGTTTTGCGAAGTCGCAGAGCAAAATTTTGTTATCACCATTGATAATGTTGTTCTTCGACAAGACTAGAGATTCCTTTCTAATCCCACATCCAAGTGTCACTTGACTGACATGATTTCAAAAATAGGAGAGATGCCCAAATAAAAATAGAACTTCCTTTTCTTAGGTTCAATGTCTTCACTGCCTTCCGTCCGTGAAACACTGGCAGCATTTTCCGACTTGTGAGGTTGATTCGTTGAGATAAGTTGTCAGAGAAGTTTGGCGAAAATGATGGCGTGTCCCGGCACTCGACATAGTTTGTGATTGACGACAGGAGAAGTTAAGTCATTAAACGGTGCTAATGAAGTGTCATCCCAATCCGAGCGAAGTGATCGGAGAGACTTTCAGGGGCTGTAGCGACGACGGCTGTTGAGTCTCAGGCTCAGTTTGAATCAGAAAACAACACATTCGGGTCATTCATTACAAACATTACTTTGAATATCGTCCTCATTATGTTCCGATCACTTTACATAATTAGAAGTCAAGAAATAATGCACTTTAGTATGAGACTGTGAGATGTCGGAGGAAGACTTAATGACAACATCTGATAAGATCCTAATTATATTTATACAATCAATAGAAACAACTATTACAGAAATACAGTTTCTGCTTCAAAGTACCGTGCCGGTGGAAATGCAACATAAACCGAGTCGTGAAAAGTCGCTAGAGTGTCATTACACAAGTGGAAGTTATGTTGCAATTTTTTGTTTCACAGTTTCACGCCGTCTGATGTCTGCAAATGTCGTTTGATTTTGCAAATCGCACAGCTCTGTATTCATTTCATCAACTTATTTCCTGCAGATAAGATCCTCCCAGCTCTAACTTGAACAGACATCAACAAAAGCATACTTTAGGAAAAAAACATACACATATTCAATGTATGCTCTCTGGTTAATTTTCACAAGTTATTTTTTTGAAGTTACTGCAACCGCACCGATGATTCTTCTTTGACATCAACGTCACCTTTTAGTGCCGACTTCCGCTCGGAACCAGAGCAGAGCAGGTACTAAATAAATAGTATCTGCTTCAACATACCAAGATCTGAGACCAACCAATGAAAAATTAAGAGTAGTAAAATATTTTGTGGCATAACAAGTTACTCATATACTAACTCATATCCTGGCAGGTTCTGGTCGTATTAATTTAATGTAATTCTTTAGTTTTGTTTACATTTTTTGGTTTATAGTGTATTTAAGTGTGTGATGTAGTAAATACATATATATAAAAGCCCTGTTGGAAAATCATACTTTACTATAGTATAACATGATTATTAAATTTGAAGGCAACCTGTATGTCTCGTTGAACTGTCGTCCATAGAGATTCTAGTTGTAACAATTCTGATAAAAATATCCTTTGATAGTATGAATTAGATATGTATATAAATATACCAGCTCTCACTATGTACTATATAATTTGCTCAGCGTTGTTGTTTGGTTGCAGAGAAACTTGGATATGAAATATATATAAATAAATAAGAAAATATATTGACTAGGATATTCTGACCATCTTAAAAAAAAAGAAATGTGAACGTGAGAAGGTGCAACACTACCGACTGCATACAGATGTAGAAATTACATTTCCCCTGATCCCGTCGACCAGAGTCGGCTGAGAATGTTCTCGCTTCACTTACAAGCCCGTACAAATACCCCAACAGATTCCACCCGGCGCAAACAGAATCGGAAATGAAGACAGGAGTGTCTGTCTAGACTGACTAAAAGCAGCATTTGTATTATTTTGGTCATCTATCAATCAATGAAGTCCATCTGCAGAGCTAATCAATAGAAAATTACCATCTCATACTTTCCTCTTCTGTCTGATTTGAAATGAAGGTTGGACAGCAGGACCATTGATCGGACACATTCATCAATAGCACACCAACAGGATACTCAGCACTTTTGGGAAGGAGGCCGTGTTGCTTTTTCAACGTCCGGGCTGGAAAGTGGAGAAGGGGCATTTGGATTCCGGCATTTGGAAACAGCCGCCCAGGCCTCCACATGAAGAGAAAATAAAGAAATAAATCCTATTGAATTTGACATCAATGCCTTGAGAAACAATGCTGTCGTCTGCAAAAGGAGGAAATGTTAGTCGTTTGATCAATCACTTCCCCTGTTGTATGTAGATGATTGGGAAAAAGGAAAACCTAAACCATTGATCTCCAAACAACATATCCAATGATGTCTGATGTTTTTACAGCAAATGTTCTATATATGTGTTAACAATGGTGTGGAATTAGTTTATCAGCGTTTCTGATGCAAGATATCTCTATCACAGTGGCTACTTTTTACACACAGTACTTTGTATACAATAGTTAATCTGGTTTTAACTGGGTACGAGTTAGGATTAGAGTTAGAGTTAACATTGTGGTTAGAGTTAGGTAGAGATGGGTAAATGAGGCCCCATTAAACAGTTTCATAGTGAAGCCTATGTGTCATGAAACAGTGTCTTACCCTTAAAAGGCCACTAGATGTCAGTCTAACTTTAAAAATGATGCCAAGTTTCATTCACTTAGTAGATCAGAGCCAAAGATTTTAAAGCAGAGAGTGACAGCTAGTGGCCTTTTAAAATGAAGACACTGTTTCATGACACAGTGGCTTCACCTCCAAACGGTTTCATCAGACCTCATCAGCCCATCATTAGGGTTAGGGTTAGCATTTGGGTTAAGGTTAGAGTTTGGGTTAGGTTAGGGTTAGGATTAGTGTTGGAGTTAGGGTTAGAGTAAGAGTTAGAGTAAGGATTAGAGTTTGGGTTAGGGGTAGAATTTGCGTTAGGGTTAGGGTAAGAGTAAGGATAAGGGTTAGTGGCCAACACCAATCCCAAATCCAGGCTCTTTATCAAAACGTAAATATTGGTTTTCACACTTTATCCAATGCTTATTGCAAAAAAACTTACTTTATTTAGTGTCCCCTTTGAGACTTGTTGCACACAACCAAAAGAAAAATTAATTAATTAATACATTTATTAAATTTATTTAAGAAATTAAAACCCCAAAATATTGATATACTGTAGTAATATTTATCATGTATCAAACTTTGTGTACATGTACTTTCAGTATCACTCATCCTGTACACAGGAAACATACATGTATACACTTCAACAGTTAGATATGCTTATGAATATGGACATACCAGTGTAACTACACACATGTTATTGCTATGACTAATGAGTGCATATTTGTCATTGTGTAAAAATAAACGGAGGTGGTTTCAGAACCGAATCACAACTGAGCCCGCCCAAGTCCCGCTTCTTGACCAGTGTCTTGCTCAAGCTGACAACCACTGCATAACTGACCTGTAAAGACTTAAGGATGAACTACGATATAATAACTTTTCCTGCAGCAAACAGAATCAAAGGAAAATATATTTGTCTAAATTATGTATATTTTATTTTTCTTGTATATCCTTTTTATATTTCTATTCATCCTGCATTGGACAAAAAATAATAATAATAAAAAAACAAAAAAAACATGTATTAAATAATTATAGTTGATTAACTTTGTGTATAAAGCTTTTTCTGATTTGTGATTATCTTAGCAGTTGAAAGCAAATTGTTATTATGATACATACATGATACAATTAAATGTCAGTGATATGGATGCATCATACACACCATCGTTCCTACTTTAATCATTACATTTATACACATAAATCCAGGCTTTGTTGTGTTAATTAATTTGTCATTTGTGTTAAATGAACCAGCATGCCTTCACAAGTATTAATGGATGTCACATCTTAATTGAAACATACGCATTCCATACAAACAAAAAAAGAAAAAAAGTGTCTAATGACTTGTAATTCCCAAGTGAAAGGAATAAACTTGTTGAGAATGAAAACCTGATATGTTTTCCAGGTCGTTACAACTGATTTATCAGGTTGCGCAACATAACATCTGGTTTGGAACCAACTCTATCTGTAAAATAAATGCGATGTGGTTACCCAAGAGCATTATGGGCCTGACAGGCTCCAGCTGTTGCAACCGAGCCGGCGCCAAACCCACAATACCTGCCCAGAGTCTCCGACCGAGGCTCTACTTCAGTGATCTGATTGATGCACCGTCGGGGGTCATGGATCACAGTGTCCGTGTTTCCTTCTGGTCGGCTGGTGGTGGAGATAGCGTGGCCAGACACTCCCTGGCACTGGCACAGTGGGCAGGAGGGTTTTTGCCTCCCTGCCCCCCCTCTATCCTGCCCCTCTCTGTGAGGGGAGGCAGTCGGCTCATTAATTCCACCCCCCGCCGGGCGAGTCCGTAACGATATAGTCAGTCAGGGTCTCTTTAAAGCATGTTTATTTATTTATTTTCGCATCTTGTTCAAATTCTACTTTGGTGAAAATTGCATATTTTTGGACCACACGAGGCAGTTTTGATGGATTTAAAACAGGGCGAGGACTTTGTAAATGCCTCATAGGGTGTCACACGTTCGCATTTGAAGCGGCATTATCAGGAATACCAGTATAATGAGCTTAAAAAAACATTAACATGTAAAACAAAAATACACCCATTTTCCTGACTCTTTACAAGAACACCCATTCGGAAGTGTTTAACAATTATATACTGAATATATGTCACAGTGGAGACTGGAATCCAGGAGAGAGTCCTCCAGAGTCACATAGTGCTTTACATAACAAAAGACGACAACAACCATGACTATTCAGATCCCAGGTTCACTAGAAGAATTCCAATCTCTGCTAGGATATATATATATACGGTATATATATAAATAAATGTTTATCTATACCTATATCCTAATACTATCTTACTGCTAAATACTACTACTGTACTGGGATCTGATGATCTGATAACCTGTGCAGTTTAAACACCTTTTTGGAGCCCCAGGGCTCCACCTCCAGAGCTGCTGCTGATCCAGGATCTTCACCACGTCATCAGATCCCGAGTTCTCTCCAGCACCTCCATGGACTCTCCTACACTCTCCTTTTTTTTTCTCACTATAATGTCCCTCACTCTTCTCCTTATCCATCTGTCTACCCCCCCCATCCTTCCTCCCAACCGGTCAAAGCGGCAGGCCGTCAACAATGAGTCCGGTTCCGCTCCAGGTTTCTGCCTTCTAAAAGGAAGTTTTTCCTCGCCATAGCTCACTGTACAGTGTTTCGCTTCTTGCTCTTTGTTGAATTGCTGGGATCTATTTTTCATTAATCAACTATAGTCTTATTTCAACTGTATAGTGTCTTGAGATAACTTTGTTATGATAAGACACTTTAAATAAAATTGAATTGAATTGAATTGAATATTGGAATTCCAATCTGTCCTAGGACAAATGTCAATCTCCAATTCTAATAGGAGAAATTTGGATTACTTCAAAACAAAACTTTTATGTAATTAAACCCTAATCCTAACCCAATATCAATATTAAGATCCAGGTTCAGTAGCAGGATTCCAATCTACTAGTAGGATTCCATATTCTACTGTATTTCAACCTGTACTGTGACATATATGTCGATATATATACTTTCTAATTCTTTCATTGATTCATGCAGAATCCATTTTTTGGTTTTCACTAATTAGAAATCAGGGAACATCCTGAGATCATTTTTTGTGTCCATTTATGTATTAGCACCACATAGCCAGGGATCTTGAGCATTGTCAAGAGAATATTCGATTTGTACCTTGAGCTTCAACACGGTCATCGGTCTGAATTCCCAAATTCAATCATTCTAAACCCTTGTGTTAGCTTAGGGTCAAGGTGACCCAAAGGCCCAAGAAACAAATATGTTTGAGGTATCCCTTGTGTTGCCTTGAGCCCGAATAAAAGGGTTAAGGACGTAAGAAGGCTCTTAAGAAGGGTTTCGAAGGGTAGGAGCATCAGCTCCATTTTGCATGTCCTTCTCTGTCAAAGATCTTCCTAAGCAAAGAGCAACTCTGTATTTTAACTGTGTATTGTTTGTTATTGTTAAAGCGCTTCGTGACCCTGGTCAAGAAAGACACTCTAGAAATAACTGACTTACTGACAAGTACGCTTTCTAAATAATATCATCTTTAGAATGTTGATCTTTCTTGATGTTTCTCTCACAAATACAATAAGCACTTATTGACACAATCACCTTAATTCATGATATCCATTCATGACATTGGCCGCATTCCATTGTACTTTTTTTTTTTAAGGACGTCTCCATTTTCCCGTCTCTCCAGGATCGCTCTGAGGTCCCTGAACACAGCAGCTAATGTTTAGTGACCAATAAATAAACATCTTCTCCTGACTCCAGGTCACCTGAACATTTCCTATGTGTTTATATTTTCTCAACTCAGTGGTATTTTAATAAGAGGGTCCTCGCTACGAACATTGCAAACATTAACTTCTCTTCACGTCTGCATCTTGGGGCCTTAAACCTGTTAAACAGTTTTTGGTGCAACATTCTTATACTTTTCTGCCAAAATGTTGCTTTTTTTATTTTGTTGCCGTTGGAAACAGCAAGGTGTCGACTCCTGGAGGCATATTGCACTACATCCCCGAACCTGTTTCCCCACAACTTAATCCAAATTCAGCTGAGTTACTGATGTTCACCTCATTTAGAACAGGGAATTAAAAACGGTCGCAACTTTGTAACACATAATATAAATATATATATAAATAATATATTAATTAAATATAAAAATGATTATAATGATCACATCATTGTAGGCATAAGTCAAAAACCAAGTTACGCAGTTATGGTGCCCACAAAACTCTGGATTCCCATGATGCTTTTCTTCAAGACTCTTTTCGTTGATTACGACTGATTAGTCGCTACAATATTATATTTTAAATGTTGTCATTCATCCGTAATAAAAATGTTTAGTTTGAAGTTTTAATTTGGATCAAAATTCTTCAATAATTCAAAAATAGTAATTGTTGTCTAATGTCACCGAAATAACAATATATTTCGAAACTTGTATACTTTAATGCAAATAATTTAATCCTTTTTAGTCATTTGCAGTTAATTTTTACTTGAAAATATAACAATATAATAACAAAAGGTTAAATAAAACTAACATAATATTGAAGCTGTGTTGATTCATCTCAGTGTCAAGTCAAAACAGAACAAAGCATTTTAACTCACAGTTGTTTACTTTTATTTATTAAGTCAATAATGGTTAAATAATTTGTTAACGATTGCATTTGTTAACCATTCAAAGTGTACGTTCAGGACGGCGAAAACGAAAGGATTGGCTCGTGGCACCCACTCGAGATAGCGTGACCCAGTTACTTAAGAGAGAAGACGTTAAACACAGACCTCAGCAGATTACAGACGCTCATATACTTTCCTCAAGGGCACCAACAATAGCACACGGGAGAGAGCGAGCCGAGGAGAGCGCTGTGGCATATTGCTGCGACTAATTTACCGGCAGCTAGGGGGAAGTGCTGAGTGGACACAGCTTGGCGGCTGATCCGGGGCCAGGGCCGGGGCCCCACGGGCGACAGACAGACACCGGCAAGAAGCTGATGCAGCAGCAAAGTCTGCCGTACAAACACCTTCAGAAGAAGATTTTCTTTCACACTCTTGTCTCCGACTTCCATATCAAGGGAAGAGGGAGGAGGGGAGGATGTCAAGGAGATGCCACCCTCTGCTGCCAGCTGCAGCTTCTGTTCCAGCCTCTACTTTTTCTGTAGGTTTTTTTTTTTTTTTTTGCTTTGTCATTATGGCATCTGTCGACCTGCTCCTGTTGTATGTCCATGCTGCGTCCGCCTCAATGACAAGGGCGTCCCACGGCGCCAGATGGACCTCCCACCCTGCCAAGCAACACTCCCTTAGAAAACTTCTTCTTGTCATAAATTAAAAGAAAGAAAAAAAAACAACTGGCGTGTAGCTCCAAACAACTTCTCAAACACATGCTGGTCATGCTGTGAATTTCCAGGGTCCTCTGCAGGTGCCTGCAGGTACACCAGTGCACAGAGAAGAGTCTCCGCGACACATTCCGGTTGGAATCGGGAGCCGCTCCACATATCCTGAGGCGACGTGACTTTGAAAAACTTTCTGTGGACGAGATCAGTGAGGAGGGTTAAGTTTCAAGTCTTTGGAGTTCAAGTTCAATTATAACTCAAACAAAACTTAAATAAAACCAATGATTATTGGCACGTTTATTTTAACACGTATTATTCCACTTTTCTTCAATTTATTTGCATTTAATACATCAATTTAATTTATATAATTCATTGTTTTTTTTTACTCAGTTATGCATTTATATATCTATGATTATTCCATCATCATTATGAATGTAATATTCATAATGACGACGAACATTTGTATTATTTATTGTTTTATTTAATGTTGTTTGATGTATTTCTAATTTCAATGTACAGTATATGCCACTTTATAGTTTGTATTGAAATTAATTGAATATATATATATATTTTTTTTATATTATTTTTCTATTTTATTTGTTTTTGTTTCGTTTTGTGTTGTGTTTATTGTTTTTGTTTTATTTGTTTTATTTTGTTTTTGTTTTATTTCTTTTATGTTCTCTTATTTCATTTTGTGGTTTTTTTATTTTGTTTTTCTCTTTTATTTTAATCTGTTTTTCTTTTATTTAGTTTAGTTTCGTGTTTTGTTGTGTTTATTTTTTTTTTTTTCTTTTATTTCATTTTTTGTGTTGTGTTTTAATTTTGTTTTTGTTTTTTAATTAATTAATTTGTTTTATTTCATTTATCTTGTGTCCTGTTTTGATTTGTTTGGTTTTATTTATTTGTTTTTTTTATTTTATGTTGTGTCATGTTTTTATTTGTTTTGTTTATTTTTTTTTAATTTTATTTCATATTATTTTATTTTAATTCATTTTGTGTTGTGTTTTGTTTTTTTGTTTCTATACATACAATTCAATTTATATTATGTCGTGTATTTATTTGTATCTATAATTGTATTTTGTTTATATTTGTTGTATCATTGTATTCATGTACTGCCACAAACATATATTTTTGCTCCATGTTTTTTTTTATTTTTTATTTCTGGATTTGTACCAAAACCGACTTAGAGCCGACTCTCTGGAGAACACCATGTTAAGGGGATGTTTAGGCTTATGAAACCACTTGCTCTCGGTCATTATGTGTCTCCCAGTTTACTAGTGGAAAATGTGGGGAAAATTGGAGCCAAGGGCTGCAACAAGCACCGCTGGTCCAGAGGCAACCAACGGCTCTCGCTCCGGGGGCTCCAGGGAGATTTGTGATCTCCACTTCTCACCACCATTTTCTCGTTGCAACAAACCTGTAAATTGTTCTCTGAGGAATGAAGATTAGGAATGTTTTCAGGGATTCTCCTTCCAACAGGCTGGTTCGGTTGACTCCGGATTCAAGTGTGAAGGTCCTCGAGACGACATGTTGAGAGTTTCTTTAAATCCTGATTAGACCTGAACGAACGAGCTGGAATGTGGTGTCATGTATGTGACGATATAAAATACAATACTGTTAATATACCATGAAATAAATGTAGTACTATTTAGTTTTATATACACTTATTATTACATAACAAATGATGACATAAAACCACTAAAAACATGTAAGTAAGTAAGTAATAGTTATAGAGCGCTTTTCCAGACCAGGGTTACAAAGCGTTTAAACAATCAAAACAATACACAATAAAATAAAAACTTAAAAGGTCAAGACACCACGAGACAAACACAAGAGACAAGAATGTGAAAAAAGGACGAACAAAATGATGAAAAGAAAAGTAAAAAGGTTTTCAATAGGATACTGTATATTTAAGAAGTTACATCAATGCAATCTCATAATATTTAACTTAATAAAATCGGTTTTATTTTATTCATGAAACTCCAGTTTTTCAGTGAATCATCAAAAAATGTAAGGAAGAAAATTTGAGTTACTTGAGTTTACAGAACCAAAAAGTCAATTTTGGGTTAAACTAGAAATGAAAAAGTTACAAACCCGCCAAAAATATAATAACAGAAAATAGTTAGTAGACACGATAAAAAGTATTAAAAACAAAACCCATTAAAAGGACAAATAATAGGAAGATAAAAATGATATTTGCAATGTTACACATTAAAAAAAAAAACCCTCATAAGATTTACTTGAGTGAAAATTATGAATCTTCAGTAAATAAAAACTGTGTCTTTATTTGAGAAAAGTATAGATCCAGTGATTTCATGATAAATCACGGTGATTTTTGATTTATGATACTTATGCTACTTGAAAAACAAAACAAGTGAAACCAAGCAACACAAGACAGAAAATCAGTTATAAGTACAAATTAAAATAAAGTAAAATACCTCAAGATTAAAGAAATAACAATAAATTATTTGTATAATAGTTTTGTTGTTATTTCTTTAATATTGAGATATTTTACTGAATTATTATTCATCACTATATAATTTTTTCTTACTTTTGTGACTTTGTTTCACTTGTTTTGTTTTTTTATTTTTGTGCTGCATTTAGATTGTATTCATGTTCATACATACACTGAAATAAATGACCTTATTAAGTGACTTTCATAGTTGGTTACGCTCTGTGAACTTGACAAACTATGTTAACTTTCATCCAAATACGTTCGACTCACGCTGGTAAAACAAGACTCGCTAGAGTCTTAAAGTTGACCTGTCAAAAAAGTTTGCTAACCGTGATGGATTACTTACTTAAAGAATAATCGTAAATCATGTTCGGATTTAATTCTCCTCAGTTGATGGATTTTCTCAGAATAATAAGGTTTTTATTCAAGAAAAACAAAACAAGTGAGTCATGTGTTATATGCAGACGTTGCTCTAGAACATTGTTAAGAAATGACATTTTCTGAGGGGCCACATTAAATAAAGGATAATTACAGGGTGCAAAGTAAATCAAATAGGTAAAATGATAAAAAATGATTATTTGTTATTTGATTTATTTTAATTTGTTATCATATAAATAGTCTAAAAATGAAAAATGATTGCATATCTCACATATTTTAAACTTCAAATGCAAAACAGTTATTAAGCCATGAAATAAATAGTTTAACATTTTGTTTTACATATACTTGAAAATTACGATATAGAAGCACTACAAAAATATGAAAAGAAAAACAGTAAAAAGGACAGATTAAAGGAAGAAAGAAAAAGGTCTTCAATAAACAATAAAACACTTTTTACAGTAGGACAAAAATAATATTAACTAGGGATAAGAATGTGTTGATATGATACGTATCACGATACAGGGGCAACAATACAATATATTGCGATACATTGTTATACTATAGGATTAAGAATATATTTGTAGTATTGTCGGTTACTTGACTCTGGTGTTGTAGAATTAACAGTCTCACTGTATCCTCTCGTCCTAAGCCAACGCTTGGCTCGTGCAGGATATCATTGTTCCTTTAGCTAAGGAGGATGTAATTACCGCTGCCATCTAGAGGCTGGAAGTGTAACCTCTTGTCCTTAGTCATCACCGGATCATGCAGGGATTTCATTGTTCCTTTAGCTGCCAAGGACTTATTGGCTGCTGCCATCTAATTGCAATACAACAATGAACAAACGCTGTACATTTTTTAATCTTAGTTGTAAATCTAAAAGATTAATCTAGCATCTAACATAGATGGAGTCAGAGGGCTGCATGTGATCCCTGGGTCTGCTTTAATGAGAGTTAACAATGAAACACTTGGATTATTCAGATCAATGAATAGAAATAAATACATATAATCACATCATTAGTGAATGAACAATCTTGACATGTTTAATTTTTAATTGAGTTAATTAAATATCTCTAATCAATGTCACCAATTATCTGAATAAATCTACTGTCCAAGCCATGGAAGTTCAATCTGTACTAGAGATGTGTCGAAGAGGCTTCATGAAACAGTTTCATAGTGAAGTCACTGTGTCATGAAACAGTTTTATAGTGAAGTCACTGTGTCATCTATAAAACTGTTTCATGACACAGTGACTTCGAAGAGGCTTCATGAAACAGTTTCATAGTGAAGTCACTGTGTCATGAAACAGTTTCATAGTGAAGACACTGTGTCATGAAACAGTTTCACAGTGAAGTCACTGTGTCATGAAACAGTTTCATAGTGAAGCCACTGTGTCATGAAACAGTTTCATAGTGAAGTCACTGTGTCATGAAACAGTTTCATAGTGAAGTCACTGTGTCATGAAACAGTTTCATAATGAAGCCACTGTGTCATGAAACAGTTTCATAGTGAAGCCACTGTGTCATGAAACAGTTTCATAGTGAAGCCACTGTGTCATGAAACAGTGTCTTACCTTTGAAAGGCCACTGGATGTCAGTCTAACTTTAAAAATGATGCCAAGTTTCATTGACTTAGTAGATCAGAGCCAAAGATTTTAAAGCAGAGAGTGACATCTAGTGGCCTTTTAAGATTAAGACACTGTTTCATGACGCAGTTGCTTCACCTCCAAACTGTTTCATGAGACCTCATCAGCCCATCACTAAACTCTTCTGTAGCCCAAACCAGTGACCTATAACTGGACCTAACATTTACCCATAGAGTCAAAATTCCACATGATTTAGAAGTTGGTGTTATTTTCTTCCTTAAATTAAACAATGGTGTCCTGAAAGAAGATGGGTCGAGTCCAACGCTCGCTTCTCAAACTAATTGGCTCACATTTACTCAACGACCTACTGGCAAAGTGGCCTTGTCAGCTCCTCTCAGCTCCAGACTCCTCCAGTGGGACTTGATTGTGGTGGGCGGCATCCTGCCCCAAACCCTCAAACACAGCATGTTAACCTTTCCCTCTGAGGAACAGACTGCTGCTGAATGCACAAAAGTGGGCTTGACATTAAGGAGAGTGAATCTGCTGGCATTGAAAGGAAGCCTAGGTGTCTTACTTACAAAGACCTTTAGCAGAGGAATGCGTCAGCACAAGTTCTTAAGCATATATCCAGGACCCTGGGGGCCCGAGGATAATTCCGCTTCTCCAACTCTGACTTTTATAGACCAACTATCGAGAACAGATACCAACTGGGAGTCCAGGTGGTTCACAGCAGAGCTTGGAATCTCATAGGCCAGTTGTCATGTGATTTTAGAAGCCAATTAGATAAAAGACTCTGGAGCAACGATGCTAAACCTCCATACTGTGTGAAGATTATTGACATTTCAAAATGCGAACAAGAAATATCTGTTGAAGTTAAAAGTGTGTATTGGCAAGAATCTAGAGACGCAATACAGGAATATTGTAATACTCTAGGAACAACTCTGGAGTTGCAGAATTTACAGACCACATGACTCTTGACAAAGTTGTAACTGCTTTCATTTGTTTTTATATCAAAATATTTCCAAACGTCAGCTTTAAAAGCCACAGGAGTCCACTGTATCCCCTCATACTCAGTCACCGCCGGGATGTTGCTTCCTTGGATGTGACGACTCCTGCCATCTGATGGCCGGAAGATTATTTGCAACACAAAATAAATCAATATTTGCAAGTTAATATCTAGCAATATATATATATATATATTTATATATATTACATCACACACTTTAATTCGCTATAAACCTAAAAAGAAGTAAATAAATGTGACTTAAAAGCCAAAAAATCTAAATAAAATTAAATAATTACATTAAATTAATACGACCAGATCCTGCCATTATATGAGTTAATACTGTATATGCTCTTCACTGGCCGACTTCTTCTTAGTCTCGCTACAAATGTATCATGAGCAAGCATTGTCCATGTAGTTCTCATAACTTGTACCTCATACTTAGCAGATGTTCCTGACTCTCTCACACCAGTACATATGTGAGTAAAGTATTTATTTTAGCATTTATTCGATGAAGAAATAGGTCGTAAAATTCAACCCCCCCTATTTTTGCACCTTCTATTGGCTGTGGAAAACGTGTTCAGATGACAATCCTCAGGAAACAGCAGCAGTTGAATACGCACACCATTGGAAATCTGGCTTCATCTGATATTGTTGTGAGCACAACATGAGTATATCCGAGCAGTGACTCAAGAACAACCTCTTACTGTGGTGAAAAGTTGGCAAGGATTGCTCTGAAGTGAAGAATCCCGTCCAAAAGAAGGCACGTCTGCAGAGACAAGGCTCGGAGAATCAATTATGCAAGAAACCGCAGGAAATGAGGAGCAGAAAAATGGCAGCAGGTGCTCTGGAGTAATGATTCAATATTTGAAATATTTGGCAGAGGGACTTTTTTCCTCCAAAGGGCTGAGAAGTATTACAGTAATGAGGCAACAGCGAAGCAGGATCGAGAGCCCTTGCAAGTTGTTTGCAAGAGCTCTCAATCCACTTGTTTTATCCTACTTATTTTAAAAAACACACATCAAGTAAGTAAGTAAGTCAATAAGTAATAGTTATTTGTAAAGATCTTTCTAGACCAAGGTCACAAAGTGCTTGAACAATCAAAAACAATACACATTTAAAAATACATACAAATTTAAAGACAGATAAGACAAACACAGGAGTCACAGAAAGTTAAGAAAAAAAGCACAAGTAAAAATGTCTTCAGATGTTTCTTGAAGGAGTCAGTAGATCATCAAACACAGATGTTTCTTGAAGGAGTCAGTAGATCATCAAACAGAGATGTTTCTTGAAGGAGTCAGTAGATCATCAAACACAGATGTTTCTTGAAGGAGTCAGTAGATCATCAAACACAGATGTTTCTTGAAGGAGTCAGTAGATCATCAAACACACATGTTTCTTGAAGGAGTCAGTAGATCATCAAACACAGATGTTTCTTGAAGGAGTCAGTAGATCATCAAACACAGAGATGGTTCCAAAGCTTAGGAGCAACCGTCTGGAAGGATTTCTCTCCTCTGGTCAGGAAGCGTGTTCAGGAACCATCAGTAGATTCTGATCCACAGACCTCAGAGCCCGAGCTGGGGTGTAAGTCTGGATCAGATCACTGATGGAAGGTCTGACCATGAATAGATCTGAAAGTAAGAACCTGAATTTTAAAATGATCCTGAAAGAAACTGGCAGCCAGTGAAGAGTTTTAAGGATCGGAGAAATGTGAGTTCTTCTACTAGAGCGGCTCAGAATTCTGGCTGCAGTTCTGGCTTTGTATGAACTGCAGGCGAAATCCTTCTTGTTTAGACACCAAAATAAACTGTTACAATAGTCTAAACGAGAAGAAAGTCATCCCTCTGTCAATCTCCTCAGGTTTGCGGAAGACACCGATCTGATATTACTCATCTCAGGCGGAGAAGAGTCCATCCACAGGTTTAGAGGTGGATCGACCTGTGACCTTGACCGAGAGAACAACCTGCAGCTCAATGCTCAGAAGACAGTGGAGATGACTGAAGACTTTGGAAAAGTTCCAGCTAACCCCCAACTCTCTCATCACCAACGGCTCCATCAGCTTGTCTTCACTAGAGATCTGAAGTAAGAGATGAACATCAGTCACATAGTGAAGAAGACCAAGAAGCAAATGAACTTCCAGCATCCCTGCAGTTCTTCACTGTCCATCATCAGCTCGTCCATCACCATGTGGTACTCTGCTGCAACAGGTATGTACCAGAACAGACTTCAGAGGATCAAAAGTTTACGTCACCAGGACATGGTCGCGTGCAGGCAGGATCACAGCCGACCCTCTGACCCGGGACACACCCTGTTCTAACTGGCCCGGCAAGAATTATTTTACCAGTCTGCTGTCCAGATCATAAATGTTGATGATCTCCCATGATTATGATTACATGTAATTGTACATTGCCACCTCTAAAAAAAAGTCTAGTTTTGTGTGCAATTCAAAGTTTTTTTTGAAGTTCTCAGCTTTAAGTCAGATTCCTATCCTTATTTTTTTAATAATTGAATTTGACATTTTAAATATAGTGTTATTAATAATTAAGTTCAATGATTCATATTTAATTACATTATTCAATATTGAATTTCTTATAACATTTTTTGCATATAATATAACTTCAAAATGTCAATGTTTTCAAATTATAATCATTATTATTATGATTACTATTATTTTTGGAAGCTTTTGATATTCATATTATAATAATTAAAAAAAATGTTTGATTTGTACAAATTGTTGAATACAATTATTTAATCAAAATGTATTTAAACAAACTTTACCTTTCACTATACAATTGTTTAAACTATTAAATAGAAACAATCTGAACCTTTTGATATAGAAACAATTAAATCTAATAATTAAAAACGTTTTAATACTATAATAATAAAATATTAAAATCCAACTATTCAATTCTGTCATTTAACTTCATAAGAAAATGAGCCGGTTTCCTAAAAGTTGTGTATATTTTCTTGATCATACAATAGAATGAACCAAGACAACAGTTGCTACGGCAATAATAACCTAACAACAGTAGACGCAGCATCTGGACCGGTCCACGTGTACCTCGGTCAGCTCCTTCCTCAAACAGGCATCAGCTATTTTGTTCGCCATCAAAGCAAAAATTCTTTAATAAGAACCCGGTCCACGGTGGGCTTTTTAAAAGAGCGTATGTGTCAGAGGAGCGAGAGTCTCTGTGAAGACACATGCGCTCAGCCTTCCATGTCCCTGCGCACATACGCACGTGCACTACATATTGGTAATCCTGCTCAAACAGAAGTTTGCTCAGTGGAACACTTAGAATCAGCAGAGCATCATTAGCGTGCTAGCTCGCCAGAGGCTATGGGAAAAAGGGCTACCGCACACAGCTGATGCGGCTCGGTGTCTTCTGCAAAGCCCACGAGGTTCATTATAGAGACACGAGCTCCTGTAGCCGGCACAATGTGAACCAGAGAAAGTTATAATGGTGATGATTCTGCTCCCTGTATCTTTCACTCAAAAAGGGATTTCCATTGGCTGGCTCCCCCTTTGCTGTGCTCAACTGCTGCTACAGAAAGTGCTCTCGGGTGAATCACTAGAAATCCAGAACAATCGTCGTAATTACACGACAACTGAATTTGAGATTTATCGGTAAAAAAAGACCAAGATGTTAAAAACATTATATACTAACGCTATTAGATAACACTGATACAACAACATTAATAGTGTTGATTAAAGTTTAACTTGTGTAAAAAACCCAACTCTCCTGACTCACATTAACGTTAAGTCTCTCATCATGACCATGTTTTGAACTCATTACTTCATATAGTTGCTCTGAAATTTGGGCAAACGAGAGGTTACGAGAGCGGAGTCCATTATGACGTAATAACCTCCCCATGAGTGTCAGGGAAGCCTTCTCACTGTACATTTTTAAATCTCGTCGTAAAACACACTTTTATTCACTGGCTTTTAACACAACATGAGACCTGGAGCTGTTTTTAGTGCTTTTTACTTGTTTTATTTGATATTGTTTTATCTTTGTGTGTTTTAACTGTTCTTTCTTGGCACTTTAATTCCACTGTACAGCACTTTGTAACGACAGTTGTTTTTTTTGTTGAGTTGAGTTGAGTTTATGGTCAACAAGATTTAATCTCCAGAAAAAGTGTTTTCAGTTTCTAATGTCAATATTTCAATGAGTTTTGTACAAACAGACACACACTGTTGTGTTGCGTTGAACAGCTACTCTATTGCAACCCCCCGCCCCCATTTTTTTTAACAAGAGGGCGCCCCCTACTGACCTCTGAGATATGAAACAGTCTCACGAAGCGTCATCATCCAATTAGTGGCTCTAACTTTCTTGCATGCTGTAAAACCCCACATTTTTAAACAAGCTGATTTAAGTTTTGTGGTTTTCATGTTTTGTGGTTTTCCTTTCTTAAAAAAAGTTTTTAACTCATTGTAACTCTTTTTTTTACTCTTTTTTTTTTTTTAACTATTTTCTTTTTCATCTGTTTGAACATTAAAAGTCGCCCTCAAAACATAATGTATTATTTCCATGATTCATGTAATGAAGAACTACAAGATCTAGTGACGAAGCTTCATGAAACAGTGACATATTTTGAAAGCTCAGTAGGTGCGCCCTCAGTTAAAATGATGTTATGTTTCAATAAAAAGCTGTTAAAAAATAATTTTATTATAGAGGAGAGAGATTCTGGAAACAAGGCCCTCATGAAGCTTCATCAGTGGAATCAGTGATACTTTATTCAGTTTTATAACTTTAAAAATAAGTAATAAAAGAGGTTAAAAAACTTTTCTCCGGCACTAAATGAAGTGGAAGAAAAACATGTTTCACAGCAAATCTGCTCCCTCCGTCTCTCTTTACCCCTTTTAGAGTTCTTCTCCAGCCTCGCCACCCTCCCGTCGTGAGAACGGTGTCACTTTCGCGACTCTGATGCGAAAGTGCTGTCAATGCACGCCTGAGAGTGCAGGGAAATTTCAGAAAGTGTCTCAAGTAACCCTAGACTTGTCAAGTCTAAGTGCAACATATCCGGAACAGAACGGCCCCCACAAGCCTAAAAACTGCCCCTAATTGAGCTTGTGCAGGATTTGGAGTGTCCGATATCAAAAAACCTTGGAGTGGAAAATGATCAGGATGATCACATCAATGATTTCAACTTCATGGTCACACGGACAAACACTGTTTCGTTGGGTAATCCTTCATCCAACACTGACTTCCAACTTGATCGTGAGGTACGACTACAAACACGTTGTCTTGTCTTAGAAAAGCATGAGGAAAAACAACGTAAGAAGACGACGCAAGGAAGATACGCTCCGTCAGAAAAGAGCACTTTTTTTTACAAAAGACAGTTCAGCGCTGATCCAACTTGTGTCCATTAAAGGCTTAGCCTTTGTCAAGTTTCATATAAACCGTCTCAAATCTCTGCCGGGTCATCACTGAAGTGCAAGTTTTCAGACTCAGGTATTGAGTAATCATAAATAATGCAGACGTCCGAGTTGTCCATTAAAACAAAAAAAATGCTACTGATGTTCTCATTCAGATCGTGACATCTGTCACTCAACGAAGGTTAAAAAACAATGGGTGGGATTCAAATGGGGAAACAGAATGAAGAGACCAAGACTAAATGTCATAGAGCTAAACGACACGAGCATGTTCAACACTGTAAAAAACTCATAACCAATTTATATTTGCTAAATAGATTATAGTGAAAAATACATAATAACAAGACTAAGTGAAGTTTAGAATCACAATGAGCTGAATTAACCAAGATTGAATGATGTATTCATTGAGAACCACTGAATGTCATTTCATTAAATCCGTCAAGAAAGTCAGAAGAGCTGAAACTTGATAGACTTCACTCATTGGAAAGTGTTGATTTGAGCCATTTTGACCAGATGCTCCAATAATTCAGGCCAAAACTTCAAGAAGCTGGTCAGGCAGAGAAAAGGGGAAACTAAGAAAAGCAAATGTCTGAATGTATAATGAGTAACGAGAAAAACTATTTAGAAAGAAAAACTCGAAGACACAAAAAGTTTGTTCAAATTTGCTGGACTGCTTCTCAAAAGCAAAAGATGCATTCAAAGACATTGGGAAAGCTATGGTGCGTTCACGAGCGTAGGCTGTATTATGACGAAATGCAAAGCACTATAATTAAATGTCTTTACATCTTTGAACAAACTTGCACATGGAAAACAAATTCCTATCACCTATGATGATTTGTTTGAAGTTCATTAGTTTTAATTATTGTTATTATTTATTATACAAGACAATCTTAACCGTTCATTTTATCGCGCAGGAGTTGGTCTGAGTCCACTTGGGTTTTATGAATGAAAATTTTTTTTTTTAAATTTTACAAACTTTTTCAAAGACCAGCCCCTTATAGGTCTGAACATTAGAGTCTGGTTTGGTTATTTTATATTATTTTATATTGTGTAATGTTGAAATGACATTGACAAATACATATTTTATTAAAATTGTCAAATCATTCTTGAAGGATTTGAAGCATAAGATGTTGTTCAAACATAACTCATTTTCTACCCTAATGTCAATTAAGGTTTAGGATTATTTGTTCTTTTAGAGTTATAGACAACATTTTTTGTTCATTTTAATGTAACGACTGGAGCTCAGTCGTCTTTGTCTTCATCTTCGTCTAAAAGACACTTCAAAAAATCCAAATACCTCCATACTGCTCGTTTGTAACGTTCGATGTATTGAAGAATTTTTCTTGAAAAACTACAATTTTATTTCATATTATAAATTATAAAAGTCTATATATTAAGTTTGTTTGGAGCAGAAGTTATCAGTCTCTCGGTCTTCTATCTTTCTCACGCCATTCCTCAGATTTAGGAGGATGTCCTTGCAGCGTCCGCTAAAAACAATCTTAAAATATTGCTAAAAATGTAAACGTTTCAGGAACAATTCCTCTTGTCGAGGCTTAAATACAGAAAGTACGTTACAGATGAGGAGTATGGAGGTTTTGGGATGTTTTTTAATTGTCTTTTTGGAAAGAGATTACACTAGATTAGCACTGATATATATTTGTACCAATAAAAAAGAAATAGATTACTCTGAAAACTAGCGATGGTCTGATGAGGTCTCATGAAACTGTTTAGAGGTGAAGCCACTGTGTCATGAAACAGTGTCTTAGTTAGTGTTTTACACAGATTTTAAAGCAGAGAGTGACATCTAGTGGCCTTTAAAAGGTAAGACACTGTTTCATGAAACAGTGGCTTCACTATGAAACTGTTTCATGAAGCCTCATTGACACATATCTACTGAAAATAATCCCAACCCTTAGTCGACATGAGAGTGAGTAGAAAAGTAGTTTTGAGTGAACTATCACTTTAAGTGAAGTTATTACACAGTACTAGCCACAAATAGAACTGTGTAAGAAAGTATAAGCATGATAAGTAATTACAGGTGTTTCAGTTTTGAGTCTTGGTCACTGATTTTTAGTTTTTCGGTTTCAGCCAAGAATTTTCCTTTGGGTTCATCCCTAATATGAAGTATTCAGGAAAGACGGTCCACTCCATAAGTAAGACACCCTGGAACATGCCTTACGCTTCCAAATGAAAGTAACTTAATCAACTACCACATGACTGAAGTAATGTATTGAGTGAAACGTTAGCCTGTGTTGCTTGTGTTGTCTTACTGTGTGTGACTCTTTGCACAAACATGTCTCACCAAAAAGAGTGAAGAAAGTCTTAATGCTCTGCTTATTTCTACCAAATCGGCTCCAATTGGCTGCCTTTCCTCCCCTAATTAATTCCTCTCCCTGAAGGAAATGAAAAGGCTTTCAGCACTCCTTCACCATCTATATCATTTTCACAGTCTTCAGTGATCATTAATTAGCCGGAGTGTTTTATGTATTTATGATGGTTTTGACGAAGTGCCAGAAAAGCAAGTAAGAAGGGATCACGAAAAATGCACGGCAGAGGAGGGTAACGTGTTTGGATAAATGATGCGCTAACATGCTATCTTGAGAGAAAGCATGTATCATTCATCGTCGCTAACAGTCAGTAGATGAGTAATGGAGGCCCCGGGCATTCATCATCATGTAGATCCTAAAAACAAATGCCAGGGTGCCGTTCATGTGTTGCATATTTTCTTTTCTTCTTGGCATGATTTCCTATCCACTTATATCATCTGGTGACTTATTTCTCCAGCACCTGCAAATGCACAATAACCCTAATAAAGTGAGAGAACATGAAGGTGGGCTTTTTGTTCCACTGTAAATCTGTTGCTATTTTCATCGTGGTGGGAAAACTAATTAAAAGGAGATGGAAAAGGTCACTGTGGCACTTCTTCAGGCAAATGTCAGGGTAAATAGAGGCGCGCCAAATCTCATTGCCTCGCGTATTTCACCCCGACACTCTCCCACCGGGTGACGTCTGCCTCCTTCAAAATTGACCCGTGCCTGCCCGACGACTATTTTGCTCAGCCATACGATCCAGACGTTCCAACACTCGCTCTATCCTGTTGCAATTTTCCGAGGTTAAAGTCTATTCCAGTCCCTGCGCTCCATTAAGCATCTCTAATACCACTTCTTTAACTCCCAGGCACTGAAATGGGGGATGATGACTCCTTAAAGACCCCGCAGCTTCCGGAAAAAAAAAAGCTCTGAATGTTATATACTCCACCGACTGCCTCTCTCTTTTTTTTTTATTAGCTCTAGGTTCCAATTCCTGTGTTCCCCAGACATCCATCCGCATCCCGGTTGCATTGCTCACTCTTGATATTTCACCAGATGCCACATTAGAGGAGGCACCGTTGTTCGCCTCGCTCGCAACACGAGCGCTTGTCTCAGAGGAGCGTGAACGCCGGGGAAAGGATGAGCGAGGAGTCAAATGATCCATAACATATTATTTTGTCATTTGAAGTAGCCTTATAAAGCCGGGCGTTTCAACCAGAGGGTAACTCGCCGGTTTCTTCCGGCTCTGCCGTGGCATTTCCAACACGTTGTGTTTTTATCCTCCGCATTATTCAGTCGATAAATTGTTGTGTGTGCAGTGACGCCGTGACCGTGTATTCTTGTAGACATTTTATTAGGGACTAGTAATCGAATGCGTGACCATTTAAAGCCAGTGGACTAAAGTGGTAGTATTTAGCCCGACCGGAGACTACATTTCCCATGAGCACTCGCTGAACGTTACAAAAGTTGCCATGTCTCGGTTTGTAGCAGTTGATGAATCTTCTGTTTCCAGACATCCATTGATGAATGAAGGATGGATATGATGAGGTGATGAATCAGATTGTGGAGAATGAAATATAATATGACAGCTTTGTAGATAACCACCACAACAAAAACTTTTACAGTGAAAATAAAAATCACACAAAACACCTCAAGTCATGGTATATAAGTCGTTCAACTAGTTTTAAGTTGATGTGTCATCACAAGTTTTATGTAAATATTTAATTTTAAAACTACTAATTCAAAGTCTACGCATACATTTCACTTCGATCACCAGGACCAAATAGGTAGGTAGGTAGAACTTTATTGATCCCTCAGCAGGTCTCCTTCGGGATATTGTTTTTTTCCAATTAGCCACAGCAAATACAGCAATTATTCATAAAACTAAATCAAAATAAAATAAGAACAAGAACAAAGAGAAATAAAGGGAAAGAACAAGATGATACAATCTAAGTCTAAAGAAAAGATAAGAACATAAATCAAAGAAAAATAACAAGACAAAGGATACAAAGATTAACATAGAACAGAACATCATGATACTTTTAATCCACTCCTGCCCCCATTTTATAAAGCAAATAGCACCATGGGCCGTTGTTAGTACCATTTCGGTCCGACTTTTCTTTCATAATTAGAACATATACTTTATTTATTTGGAAATGTCTGTAAGTCATTTGAAAGATTCGCATTTCACAGTTATTTTAGTCCCAACACGGTTCAGCAAATCAACGACACATTCCACTGGGTTTAAAGTCATGTACGTCAGACCAGGAAGCGACAGACGGACAGATGCTTGGAAAATGATCTGATTGAAAAAGATGGTCTGTTTGTTAACTTAAATGTTTAATGTTTGGTACATAGTGTCCCTAAATCGCTAAGTTTGATTTCTGATCACTAATACAAAGGTTTTTAAAAAGACGCTCGAGTTTGGGGCGTGTGTGACGTCATCACGTAGGAAGTGCCAGGACCAAAAATGACAGGGCGGACTGTAATGCTACTTATACCTTCCCTACCTTCTGGAACCCCAACCCCCCTTGACATCCTTAACACTTATTCCCTGCTGTCTTTTAAAAGTCGTCTCAAAACCCGTCTTTTCAACCTCACTTACAACATCTGATAAATCATTTTCTCTCTTTCTCTTTTCCATACCTACTCTCTTTTTTGAGTATCTATTTTTTTTGTTATGTATTGTTTGTATTGTCCATCTGTATCCTTTTGTTATTAGTGAGCTGTTGTGAACAGAACAGTTTTTGCTTTATGGTGAAACTTAAAAAAAGTAACTTGGAATCTAACTTCAAGTAATTGATTTTTTAAGATTATGAGATAATTATGTAAAATTTGAGATGATTTTTTTTCCAGAACTGGATTCAATGGTTTCTTACTCAAGGACAACGGAAACGCATAGACAGCAACATTTTTGGTCCAAATCGATCGAGTGACCTTTTGCTGGGAAGAAAGAGCACCTGGTTCCCAACTGCTGTCTTGCACCTTATTTCACACTTCCATAAATGGCTGAGAAGGTGAACTCAAACGACATCTAATACCTCTAACATGATCCTATTACTCAACGCTATAATGCTGACAATAATGCTGACAAATGTGTGTGAACTGTACTTGCAATGATCCCATTTGCGGCGCGAAGATGGTGAAATCTTTAAGCATAATCCTCTTAATGGCATCGTTTTCATGTGGCAGGAGTGCAACGGCCTGATCTCTCACGTCCGGCTAATCGATGCAAGCCTGCTGCGTATTACCACCAATCCCTACAAAATAATGTAGCTTTTCCACGCACCCGTGCATTGATCACGAATGCAAGATAAACTTCAAAAGTAACTTTAAAGCTTCAGAGCCCGGAGAGATTGCTTTGTGGTGCTTCTAAATCCTGGAAACCTTTTCCCTCCCAGGCTGTTTCCAATCATTTGTATGCGACGGGCCGAGTCCTTCCCAGGCTTCATCCAACACTAATCGATGGAAAGAGTGTGCCAGGATTTCTTGTCACTCTGCAAATTAGGGCCTTCTGTCAGCACTTTCCTGTTATATATTTCAAGATGTGTTTGGAGGAGAATGGGAGGAACAAAATAACACAATTTAAGAGGGTTGAAACCATCTGTATCCATGTGAATAGATCTTCTATTGAAGTCCAACCGGCACATGAAGGTAGATAAATGAAAGCTTAAAAATAGAAGATTCTTTAAAAAAAAAAAGGAAAGTGAGAAAAACATTTGAAAAAGTCCTTTGACGGATCATTTTTGAACACCAACATAGTTTGCATTAATAAACTGAGCAGAATGTTCACTTTTTTTTTTATTTTGTCGATCCTAAAGATCTTCTTGAAATAAATATTGAATAGATACACAATTTTTTCCAAAAGTTACACATAATTCTGTTCCATTGTAACAGGAAACACAACAAATTAAGGTTTACATGACAATATCGGTACACATGACAGTATCGGTACACATGATAGTATCGGTCCAGATGACAGTATCGTTCCACATGACAGTATCGGTCCACATGACAGTATCGGTTCACATGACTGTATCGGTCCAGATGACAGTATCGGTCCACATGACAGTATCAGAAAACATGGCAGTATCGGTCCACGTGACAGTATCGGAACACATGACAGTATCGGTTCACATGGCAGTATCGGTCCACATGACAATATCGAAACACATGACAGTATCGGTCAACATGACGGTAACGCTTCACATGACAGTATCGGAAAACATGACAGTATCGGTACACATGGTAGTTCCGGTCTACATGACGGTACCGGTTCACATGATTGTATCGGTCCACATGACAGTATCGGTACACATGATAGTATCGGTCCAGATGACAGTATCGGTCCACATGACAGTATCGGTCCAGATGACAGTATCGGTCCAGATGACAGTATCGGTCAACATGACAGTATCAGTCCACATGACAGTATCGGTTCACATGACAGTATCGGTCCACATGACAGTATCGGTCCACATGACAGTATCGGCCCACATGACAGTATCAGTCCAAATTACAGTATCAGTCCAAATTACAGTATCAGTCCACATGACAGTATCGGTCCACATGACAGTATCGGTCCAAATGACAGTATCGACACACATGACAGTTTCGGTCTAAATTACAGTATCGGTCAACATGACAGTATCGGTCCACATGACAGTATCAGTCCAATAAAAAAGGCCATCAGTAAGAATACCAGCTGTAACTTATTCCAGTCACTCTTTTTTTCGGTTGGAAAATGTATTCTTGTCATCGGATAATCAGTAACTTACAATCGAGTATAAAGATGCAACCGAAGTCTAAACAAATCTGTTCAAAGCTCTCAGTCAGATTCCTAACATGACAAATATTTATATATTTTGGTTTTTAATACATCTGCTAAAATACCGAACAGGGATGTATTTGGCGCCAGAGGATTCATAACATTCAAGACATCTATTCTAAGGGCACATGACCTGCTAATACATCGCGAGTATATTAAGAGCTGGCGGGGACTGAAGATACACAAACATTCCCAAAAAAGTTTGTCACAATAAATCTAGCAAATTGCAGAGAGATGCAGCCGATGCAGAGAGCAATGAAGCTGCCAAAAACAAATGTTTATGAAAGGAAGCTTTGTCTCCAGCCAACACTTGAAGCAGTCAGTGAAAACATTTGCATGCAACTTCCAGAACTCAAGTTAAAAACATTATGAAAAAAACATCAGCTTGATTTCTCCAGAGATAACCTGTGTGGGCAAACTATCCCTTCTTTTTTTATATCCTATCTGCAATTAATGAGGAAAAATAAACCCGAAGCTTTGCTATTCTGCAAATGTTATTAATTTGTGTACGTTCCATCTTGAAGTTAATGACTCACAGCTACAAACAAATCAATACAATCTAACTCTTATAGGACACGTTTAAATGATGAGCTACCAAGTTGTAAACTTATCTCAGGATTTATTCAATACTTAAATATTTGTGTTATAAATCCTTCTTTTCAAAATGCTAGCTGAAATACCTGTTGTTGCCGAGGTATATTTCATAGAATTCAGGAGTATTTTCATCCCCCTCTCAAGCCCCCTTTCCTTTGACCTGAAGAATTAACCTTTGACCTCCCCCTTCACTGAGAAGTCAGTTAAGTGCGTGATCATTTTCAAACAATGTTAAGCGGTTTGAGAGACATTAAGAGCAGGCACACACACACAGAGACGCACACACAGACGCACACACACAGACGCACACACAAACACTATTGAAGAAGGAACCAGAGGTTGTCGACTGGAAATGAGTGAACCCAGACCAGGTCAACGGGATGATGGTTTTTATTTACTGTGGGTCGAAGCCCAGCAGATCATTCACAAGCAATCCGTACAAGCTTAGAATCCAGAAAATCATCAAAGTCTTACAACATTCACATTGACTTTATACAGTGCACAGTGGGGTCCGCCTTCCGGACCTCCTCGGCATGACGATGCCTGGACACTCGGCCAAGTTGGTTTCACAAGATGTTTCCCAACCTCATTATATAAGATGTTTGTCTCTCAAATGTGTGTGTTTCTGGTTTCTCCAGTAGCTGGGAAAGTCATTATGATGATGTCAGTGATCTTGGACCAATAACCCTTTACGCCACAACAACACATAAAAACGACATACAAACAGAGACACACAATGAGAAAGAGCCTCTTGCACACAAAGAGAGAGAGAGAGAGGAACACACATGTAGAGGTGGACACACACACACACAAACAGAGAAACAGAAACACACTCACATACACTTCGAAATGAACACGCTCACAAACGCAAACACAAAGATATACCGAGAAAAACTCACACTCACAGATAGACACACACACTCAGAGAGTGACACACAGACAGACAAACACATATAGAGAAACACACACAGACGCAAATAGAGAGAGAGACACACACACAGAGACACACACACATCATGTACACACAGAGAAAAACACACGCACCCTTAAAGACAGAGAGACACACACAGATACAGATGAACACACACAGAACAAGACACATATAGATAAATATATACACACACACAAACATAACGAGACACACACATACAGAGAAACAAACACTCAAACACTCATGCACACACTAAAAGACACACACTCACACAGAGAAAGAGAGAGACACACAAACACACAGAGACACACACATAGAAAAAAACCACACACCACGCACACTTAAAGAGATAGAGACACACACAGAGCAAGACACATAGATAAATACAAACACACACCCTCAAACACTCATGCACACACTCACACGTAGAAAGAGAGAGACACAAACAAAGACAAACACACACATACCTACAGAGAGAGAGAGAGACACGCATAGTGAAAGAAAAACACACTTAAAGAGATAGAGACACACACAGATGCAGATGTTCACACGCAGAACGAGACAAACACACACACACACAAAAACAGATAAGAAGATACACACACACAAAACGACACACACAGACAGATAAACACACACAGACTTATATACACACACAGAGAACGACACACACACGCACACTTAAAGAGATAGAGACACACACAGATGCAGATGTACACACACAGAACGAGACAAACACACACACAAACACAACACACGACACACTCAGACGGACAGAACGAGACAGACACAGACAGATAAACACACACAGACTTAGATACACACACACACAGAGAACGACACACACGCACACTTAAAGAGATAGAGACACACACAGATGCAGATGTACACACACAGAACGAGACAAACACACACACAAACACAACACACTCAGACGGACAGAACGAGACACACACAGACAGATAAACACACACAGACTTATATAAACACACACAGAGAACGACACACAAACGCACACTTAAAGAGATAGAGACACACACAGATGCAGATGAACACACAGAACGAGACAAACACACACACAAACACAACACACGACACACTCAGACGGACAGAACGAGACACACACAGACAGATAAACACACACAGACTTAGATACACACACACATAGAGAACGACACACACACACGCACACTTAAAGAGATAGAGACACACACAGATGCAGATGTACACACACAGAACGAGACAAACACACACACAAACACAACACACGACACACTCAGAAGGACAGAACGAGACACACACAGACAGATAAACACACACAGACTTAGATACACACACACACAGAGAACGACACACACACGCACACTTAAAGAGATAGAGACACACACAGATGCAGATGTACACACACAGAACGAGACAAACACAAACACAACACACGACACACTCAGACGGACAGAACGAGACACACACAGACAGATAAACACACACAGACTTAGATACACACACACAGAACGACACACACGCACACTTAAAGAGATAGAGACACACACAGATGCAGATGTACACACACAGAAGGAGACAAACACACACACAAACACAACACACGACACACTCAGACGGACAGAACGAGACACACACAGACAGATAAACACACACAGACTTAGATACACACACACACAGAGAACGACACACACGCACACTTAAAGAGATAGAGACACACACAGATGCAGATGTACACACACAGAATGAGACAAACACACAAACGCACACACACACACACACAAACACAGATAAGAATATATACACACACAAAAAACGACACACTCAGACAGACAGATAAACACACACACACCTACAGAGAGAGAGACACACACATGTCAAAAGAAACACACACGCACACTTAAAGAGATAGAGACACACACAGATGCAGATGTACACACACAGACACACACAAACACAGATAAGAATATATACACACACAAAAAACGACACACTCAGACAGACAGCTAAACACACACACACCTACAGAGAGAGAGACACACACATGTCAAAAAAAACACACACGCACACTTATGTACACACACAGAACGAGACAAACACACACACAAACACAAAACACGAGTCCCTCAGACGGACAGAACGAGACACACACAGACAGATAAACACACACAGACAGATAAACACACACAGACTTAGATACACACACACAGAGAACGACACACACACGCACACTTAAAGAGATAGAGACACACACAGATGCAGATGTACACACACAGAACGAGACAAACACAAACACAACACACGACACACTCAGACGGACAGATAAACACACACACACCTACAGAGAGAGAGACACACACATGTCAAAAGAAACACACACGCACACTTAAAGAGATAGAGACACACACAGATGCAGATGTACACACACAGAACGAGACAAACACACAAACGCACACACACAGACACACACAAACACAGATAAGAATATATACACACACAAAAAACGACACACTCAGACAGACAGATAAACACACACACACCTACAGAGAGAGAGACACACACATGTCAAAAGAAACACACACGCACACTTATGTACACACACAGAACGAGACAAACACACACACAAACACAAAACACGAGTCCCTCAGACGGACAGAACGAGACACACACAGACAGATAAACACACACAGACAGATAAACACACACAGACTTAGATACACACACACAGAGAACGGCACACACACGCACACTTAAAGAGATAGAGACACACACAGATGCAGATGTACACACACAGAACGAGACAAACACAAACACAACACACGACACACTCAGACGGACAGATAAACACACACACACCTACAGAGAGAGAGACACACACATGTCAAAAGAAACACACACGCACACTTAAAGAGATAGAGACACACACAGATGCAGATGTACACACACAGAACGAGACAAACACACAAACGCACACACACAGACACACACAAACACGGATAAGAATATATACACACACAAAAAACGACACACTCAGACAGACAGCTAAACACACACACACCTACAGAGAGAGAGACACACACATGTCAAAAGAAACACACACGCACACTTATGTACACACACAGAACGAGACAAACACACACACAAACACAAAACACGAGTCCCTCAGACGGACAGAACGAGACACACACAGACAGATAAACACACACAGACAGATAAACACACACAGACTTAGATACACACACACGTGCAAACAAACACACATGCATGGAAACACACAGACGTGATTCTTGTTGTTGTCGTGCACTAGATTGATGTGGAAAAGGGAAATCGGTCACTTGTTGGGGTCACTCAGCCCAGATGTGTGTGTTCACACGTGCCTCCGTCCTCAGATATTCTCACAGGTGACGACTGCAGTCCCCGGCGTACGTTCGGCGCCGAGGTCCGCTCGGCTGTGGCTAATAGCATCAACTCTCGCAAGAGAGGGCTGATAGCATTTTGTCCTATTCTCTGAGCGCCGCCACTCTCCGGGGCGCAGCCCAATGACCCGTCTCTTCTGCTCCGTCACCCGGAGACGGACGGGGCTGCTTTGATGCCGCATCAATCTGCCCCGGTCGCCCGAATCCTCCGACTCTTATTGACAAGCGAGGAGCGATGAGGAGACGATGACAGCTCTCAGACGGAACATGACTTCTCAGGTTCCGTCAACTGCAGTTATTACAGTGAAAGAAGCATTTGTCGTAACTTTTGTGTGAAAAAAGGTCGTCTATGACACAAAATCAATATGATTATTAAAGTAATTTTACCTAAAATAATTCACAGAAATGGTATATTTATCAATAAGATATACTGTACACCAGGGGCAATTATAGTTCTTCAAGGGCCACATGTTTCCTTCAACTGAGAAAAATCTCCAAACTTAGGAAAATGTTGTCGGAACATGATCTGGAGCTTGTAATCCATGCGTTCGTTTCTTCTCGTCTGGACTATTGTAACAGTTTGTTTTCATGTCTTAACAAGAAGGATGTGTCTCGTCTGCAGTTGATATAAAACTCTGCAGCCAGAATTCTGACCCGCTCTAGTAGAAGAACTCACATTTCTCCGATCCTTAAAACTATTCACTGGCTTCCAGTTTCTTTCAGGATCAACTTTAAAATTCTGGTTCTTACTTTCAGATCTATTCATGGTCAGACCTTCCATCAGTGATCTGATCCAGACTTACACCCCAGCTCGGGCTCTGAGGTCTGTGGATCAGAATCTACTGATGGTTCCACGCACACGGTTCAGGACCAGAGGAGAGAAATCTTTTCAGGCTGTTGCTCCTAAGCTTTGGAACGATCTTCTCTCTCTTTGTGCTTGATGGATCTACTGACTCCTTTAAGAAACATCTTAAGACATTTCTATTTGTTCAGGCTTTTCCTTGATTTTCTGGAACTCCTGTGTTGTTCTCAGTATTATCTTGATCTTTAAAGTATGTACTTTTTTAGTATTGTTTTGATTGTTAAAGCGCTTTGTGACCCTGGTCTGGAAAAGCGCTATATAAATAAATATTACTTACTTACTTACTTACTTACATTCAATTCTGAGTGTTGTTAGGGGCCGTCGAGAAAAAAGAAGGACGAGAAAATCCCTAAAAAAAAATGGAAATTCGTCATTAGGCCGTGAAATTTATTAAGATAAATAAGATGCAATTTTTATTCTTGTATATATGAGTTTTTTTCAAACATTTTTTAAACTAACTTTAAAAAAATATTTTGAGGGATTCATTTATACTGAAAAAAATTACACACAAAAAGGAGTGGAAAAGTAAATAAGTGTTATGTGAAAATTTAAATGAATAATAAATAGACTTTTTAAATGCATTAGAACCATTTATACATGATCATACTTTGACATTACAGGGCCACACATACAGTCAAAGGGCCGCATATGGCACTTTGCTCAGGTCTGCTGTACACAGAGCCCTCCAAAAGTATTAGTGCCAGCAAAGAGTTTCACAAATAATTTGCATCAATCATTTAAAAGGTTATTCATTTTGGCAATATTTATAAAAAGTAATCTTTTTTTTTTTTTTTTTTGGTTCAGTGAAGACAATTCGTTTTTCTGATCAACATGAGACAAGAAACACTCGCACTCATTGGACAACATGACAATATCGGTCCACATGACGGTATCGGTTCAGAATGACAGTATCGGTTCACATGACAGTATCGGTTCAAATGACGGTATCGGTCCACATGACAGTATCGGTCCACATGATGGTATCGGTCCACATGACAGTATCGATTCACATGACAGTATTGGTCCAAATGACAGTATCGGTCCAAATGACAGTATCGGTTCACATGACAGTATCGGTCCAAATGACAGTATCGATTCACATGACAGTATCGGTCCAAATGACGGTATCGGTCCACATGACGGTATTGGTCCACATGACAGTATCGGTCCACATGACAGTATCGGTCCACATGACAGTATCGGTGCACATGATGGTATCGGTCCACATGACAGTATCGGTGCACATGATGGTATCGGTCCACATGACAGTATTGGTCCACATGAGGGTATCGGTCCACATGACAGTATCGGTGCACATGATGGTATCGGTCCACATGACAGTATCGGTGCACATGATGGTATCGGTCCACATGACAGTATTGGTCCACATGAGGGTATCGGTCAACATGACAATATCGGTCCACATGACAGTATCAGTTCACATGACAGTATCGGTCCACATGACAGTATCGGTCCACATGACAATATCGGTCCACATGACAGTATCGGTCCACATGACAGTATCGGTCCACATGACAGTATCCGTGCACATGATGGTATCGGTCCACATGACAGTATTGGTCCACATGACGGTATCGGTCCACATGACAGTATCCGTGCACATGATGGTATCCGTCCACATGACAGTATCAGTGCACATGATGGTATCGGTCCACATGACAGTATTGGTCCACATGACGGTATCGGTCCACATGACAATATCGGTCCACATGACAGTATCGGTCCAAATGACAGTATCGGTTCACATGACAGTATCGGTCCAATATTGTCAATCATTTTGGCCATATTTGTAAAAAGTAACCTCTTTTTCTTGGTTCACTGAAGACATTTTGGTTTCAGAGTAGAAAGATTAACATGAGACCAGAGATAAGAAGGTCAGTTTTTTCTTCCTATTCAGGACAAATCGTTGTTCGATTTACACTTTTTCATGCTTGAACTGAAACGTCTTCAGTGACCAACAGTAAATTGAGGATCTTTTAACAATAATTGACTAAATTATTGGTCTTTGGAATATTTTTTTTTTTTGAGGGGGGAAACCCAGACTATAATTTAGTTCAAAGCTCATTATAAAACTTTATAATATATATTGCAGTTATAAATACAGTATGTCTCTTAGAGTAAAACATGAACAACCAAAAAAATAATCTTCCTCTATTTTTTAATGTTTTTTTATTGTTTTTTAAAGGCATTGACCTTGAACTCTAAAATGTCCAGAGTTTCCAAATCTCCTTTTATTATATGTATTTATCTGTGTATAATTATATATGTTTTCATGTTTTTTTATTGGGATCATTATTGAGTCTTTTGTTCACTGATAGTAAGAACAGTTACACGATCAGAGAAATATCTCTATTTATCTAAAACAACAAAATGTATTTTTTAATTACAAAAAAAACAATTCAAGTAAATAGATACACAAATACAGTAATTTATTACTTACTAATCGAGTATAAATTATAACAGATTTGCAGAATTTACTGCTATGAACTTTTCTAAAGATAATCATTTTGTTATATTTCCCCTCTGCTGTAAACTAAATGGCACTGACCTCTATTTTAAAAACATACCTGCTTCTCCTGTCTTTTGTTCAAATAAAATAAACTCTATTCTATTGTCTTCTTCCGCTTATCAGGGTTCAGGTTGTGGGGGCAGCAGCTTCAGCACAGAGGCCCAGACTTTCCTCGGCCAATCTCCATCATCCAGCTCTTCCTTCTCCTCTCTACGCTGGGACGCAGTATTATGTAAGTAAGTAAGTAAGTAATATTTATTTATATAGCGCTTTTCAAGACCAGGGTCACAAAGCGCTTTAACAATCAAAACAATACTCAAAAAAGTACATACTTTAAAGATCAAGATAATACTGAGAACAACACAGGAGTTCCAGAAAATCAAGGAAAAGCCTGAACAAATAGAAACGTCTTAAGATGTTTCTTAAAGGAGTCAGTAGATCCATCAAGTGCAAAGAGAGAGGAAGATCGTTCCAAAGCTTAGGAGCAACAGCCTGAAAAGATTTCTCTCCTCTGGTCCTGAACCGTGTGCGTGAAACCATCAGTAGATTCTGATCCACAGACCTCAGAGCCCGAGCTGGGGTGTAAGTCTGGATCAGATCAGTGATGTAAGGAGGAGCCTGACCATGAATAGATCTGAAAGTAAGAACCAAAATTTTAAAGTTGATATTGAAAGAAACTGGAAGCCAGTGAAGAGTTTTAAGGATCGGAGGAATGTGAGTTCTTCTACTAGAGCAGGTCAGAATTCTCGCTGCAGAGTTTTGAATCAACTGCAGACGAGACACATCCTTCTTGTTAAGACATGAAAACAAACTGTTGCAATAGTCCAGGCGAGAAGAAACAAACGCATGGATTACAAGCTCCAGATCAAGTACTCACCATGTGACACAGAAGAAGAAGAAGCTTCAAACTTAAATGAAAAGCTCTGATATGAAATTGATAAACAATAACCGACAAAAGAAAAGACAACAACCAAAACCATAACTTTGTTCCGGCTCCGACTGGTTTCCACACGTCAGGGTTCCAGCAGAAGCGTAAATCTTCAAGGATTTCAAAGTCTGTGTCCATCAGATCGGCGCTCGTCTTGTCAGCTCTCCATTGTGTCCGGCTCTTCCCTGTGACCCGCCTCATCTGACTACATCTCCAAGCTGACCTGACCTGTCAGTGTCGTTGGCTCAAACTCTCGAAAATCTCTGAAGTGGATGTCAAGCTTCCTACGGGCTGACAGGATGATTACCCTTTTCTGTGAGTTCCCACCATGACTTGATTTTTTTTGCTCCCCTGAAAGAATCTCATAGGAGAGGAAGAAGCAGCTACTGTTGAAACTATTTATCGAGATTATATTCTGAAGATGCCTGGAATAAAAACAACAAATAAACTTAGATTTAAAAGTTTTTATTTCCTTAAAAATGCATGAGTGAAAGTAGAATTGAGTGTCTGTCTTGATGCCAGATTCGTTCTCAGTCATTTTCAGCTTGTTCCAAAAGCACTTTATACATATGACGATGATACATTCATACCTTCTCTGCACAGACGCTGAGGTTAAAGGAAGAACAAAACGATAAAAACCCGCGACAGAGGAAGACAAACATGAGTAATCATGTGACACCTAAAATCCCACCACACATCCTCTCCTCTGTTCGTCCTCGAGTGGAGCATCATTAGCGGAGATTCCATCAGCGTCAGTAGATTTTGCCAGATGCCATCTGTTTGTCTGTTATAGTTGGGATTAATGGTCAGGAGTCGCAACCAAATCTCCACCGTGAAACCCATTACTGCTAATCTAAATACTAATCCTCATCCACGCCATTGCAAATTCAATTTCATTCCTCGTAGATGTTTTTCCATTTAGACAAATATGATTTTTTTTTTTTTTTTAAGATCATTTGGATGTCAGATCATGAAGGTTATATGTGTTGATGAGAAAACAGCTTGAAACAGCTGATGAGGTATCATGATACACTAGAAACAGCAAGCAGGCCAAGCAGTTTCATAGTGAAGTCACTGTGTCATGAAACAGTTTCATAGTCAAGCCACTGTGTCATGAAACAGTTTCATAGTGAAGTCACTGTGTCATGAAACAGTTTCATAGTGAAGCCACTGTGTCATGAAACAGTCTCATAGTGAAGTCACTGTGTCATGAAATAGTTTCATAGTGTAGCCACTGTGTCATGAAACAGTTTCATAGTGAAGTCACTGTGTCATGAAACAGTTTCATAGGGAAGCCACTGTGTAATGGAACAGTCTCATAGTGAAGTCACTGTGTCATGAAACAGTTTCATAGTGAAGCCACTGTGTCATGAAACAGTTGGGATTAATGGTCAGGAGTCGCAACCAAATCACAATCATGAAACAGTTTCACAGTGAAGTCACTGTGTCATGAAACAGATTCATAGTGAAGTCACTGTGTCATGAAACAGTTTCATAGTGAAGCCACTGTGTCATGAAACAGTTTCATAGTGAAGCCACTGTGTCATGAAACAGTCTCATAGTGAAGTCACTGTGTCATGAAACAGTTTCATAGTGAAGCCACTATGTCATGAAACAGTTGGGATTAATGGTCAGGAGTCGCAACCAAATCACAATCATGAAACAGTCTCATAGTGAAGCCACTGTGTCATGAAACCGTTTCATAGTGAAGCCACTGTGTCATGAAACAGTTTCATAGTGAAGTCACTGTGTCATGAAACAGTTTCATAGTGAAGCCATTGTGTCATGAAACAGTCTCATAGTGAAGTCACTGTGTCATGAAACAGTTGGAATTAATGGTCAGGAGTCGCAATCAAATCACAATCATGAAACAGTTTCACAGTGAAGTCACTGTGTCATGAAACAGTTTCATAGTGAAGTCACTGTGTCATGAAACAGTTTCATAGTGAAGCCACTGTGTCATGAAACAGTTTCATAGTGAAGCCACTGTGTCATGAAACAGTTTCATAGTGAAGTCACTGTTTCATGAAACAGTTTCATAGTGAAGCCACTGTGTCATGAAACAGTTGGGATTAATGGTCAGGAGTCGCAACCAAATCACAATCATGAAACAGTCTCATAGTGAAGCCACTGTGTCATGAAACCGTTTCATAGTGAAGCCACTGTGTCATGAAACAGTTTCATAGTGAAGTCACTGTGTCATGAAACAGTTTCATAGTGAAGCCATTGTGTCATGAAACAATCTCATAGTGAAGTCACTGCGTCATGAAACAGTTGGAATTAATGGTCAGGAGTCGCAACCAAATCACAATCATGAAACAGTTTCACAGTGAAGTCACTGTGTCATGAAACAGTTTCATAGTGAAGCCAATGTGTCATGAAACAGTGTCTTACCTTCAAAAAGGCCACTAGATGTCAGTCTAACTTTGAAAATGAATCCAAGTTTAATTGACTTAGTAGATCAGAGCCAAAGATTGTAAAGCAGAGAGTGACATCTAGTGGCCTTTTAAAATGAAGACATTGTATCATGATACCTTTGGGTCATTGGTGTGTATCTCCATTAACTTAACAATCTTTTACACTTTGAAGTTTGAAAGCAGCATATTTTTCCTGTAGTTATCGCCCTCATGTCGACTAAGGGTTGGGATTCGTTTTAGAGTAATCTGTTCTTATAGACAAAACTGTTAATGTTTGTAATTTAAACTGGAGCTCAGGTTTATCTTGCATTGAGCACTGACACTCATGTTTCAATGAGGAAAGACTGAGAGACTACAATTTTTTTCTGAACTATTTCTAATGTAATCAATCCAAGAGGGACGTTACTGAACAGCAGTATGGAGGTATTTGGATTTTTTTAAATGTTTTTTTGGACAAAGATGAAGACAAAGACAACTGACCTCCAGTCGCTACATTAAAATGAACAAACATTTTTGTCTATAACTCTAAAAAGAATAGATAACTCTGAAAATAATCCAAACCCTTCGACATGTCGACATGAGGGTGATAACTTCAGGAAAAATACGCTGCTGTCAAACTTCAAAGTGTAAAAGATTGTTAAGTTAATGGAGATACACACCAATGACCCTAAGAAGTAGAACATTAGTGTAGTTTGAATGATCTGATTATCAATTTAAATATTAACGTCACTGAGATTAAGAACTCCCAAAAGCATGAGTATAGTATAGTAAGTTACTTTCAGGAATATCCAGAAAGCAAAGGAACGAGGGATCAGAATTATGTACCGAACCTATTAAGGAGACTCCATCAACAAATGGTGATTTGTTCTTGTTAAGGATCTCCTTAAGATGGAGAAGAAACCTCCACTCAATCATCTCTGCCTCGTGTTGACAGGTATAGACGAAACAGAATAAATAACGTAAAATACACAGGACACATGACAATTAAATCCAATAGACTTAGTCAATAAGTAATAAATAATATTATATGAATATGTTTACAAATTATACATCGAAAAAGAGCACACTTAAGAGTGTTTTAGTCAGGACTATTAAAAATAAACGAAAGACAGATGGTCCAACAAGACAAATGTGCTATTAAATCAAATCCGACAAGTGTAATTGATGACCTGCTGAAATGTGTATAGGCATGAGTTTCAGAAACAGAATGCTTGGTATAACCCATTAAAACACACGTCCTGAATTAATAAAATAAAGTTTCTTTCAGATAAAAGCATCCTGCTCGAAGTGTCTATCAACACAGACTCGTTTTCAACGGTATAGGAAACTCATATTTAACTGCTTCCTCACTCAAAACACAAATTGTTTCCATATCCAATTTGGAATCCCAGTCACATTCCACTGACCCTGCCTTGCTCGAATGAGCTTTAAAATTGTGTCGCCATCACCAATAAAGTCAAATGAATGCCATTCGCTAAAGAAAAAAGAGCACATTTCATTAATGCGTCGGATACATTCGAACATATATATATATATATATCTGATTCAAGTCTCGTGTAATAGATCCAGTCTCTTTCGCGGCTGACATTGAACCCAATAGTGTGCTTTAGCCACACTTATAATTAAAAGACACATTGATCTCTTTCCCCATTGCATAGACCCTTACCTTCCACATGCAGTTTCTGTTTCCTGCAGGATTTATTTATCACCCGCAATGCCACTGGGGTGCTATCATTCACAGTGTAAAGAGGAGAGAGAGCTCTAGGTACAAGTAGAGAGAACAGGGGAAATGGTGCTCTTTGTTCTCATGCGTCACAGTCCAGATGGATGGGCCATTAGTGGACACCGGAGCACAGTCCAAGCCTTGTTATGAACAGGTAAGAGGGAGGGAATCTTCTGGAGAAGGTTTCTCAATATTCAAATCCATGGAGCAGCTCAAGTCATATCTCCAAATTGGGTTTAAATGATCTCACTTTCTCCCGGCTTTCTTATTCAAAAATAATGAAGAAATAATGTGGATAATCTTACTTTGACTTAGTAGATCCGAGCTAAATATTTTAGAGCAGAGAGTGACATCTAGTGGCCTTTTAAAAACAAGACACTGTTTCATGACACAGTGGCTTCACCTCCAAACTGTTTCATGAGATCTTCAGCCCAACTCTAATATACAGTGTCTGAAATGTTGAAAAAGCCACTAGAAAAAGTTGCTCTCTGCATAAAATATTTGGTATTGGTGTGTATCTGCAAATACTTTCACGTTATTTAAAACTTTAAAGTTTGACATCAGCATATTTTTTCCTGTAGTTATCGCGCTCATGTTGAGTAAGGGTTGGGATTATTCTCAGAGTAATCGTTTCTTATAGACAAAAATGTTTTCAATGTAGTGACGGGAGCTCAGATTTATCTTCCTCCAAAATTACGCACTTTAAAACAAGCTTAACAACATTAACATCAAACGTCAAAGTCATATTTCAAGCTCGTTTTTAGCGTACTAGATCACCATCTTAAATCTTGAGCACTGACACTTGCAATGTGTTTCAATGAGGAAAGTCAATGTGGAAACCTCCTGGAGAATGTTTCTCAGATTCAAATCTATGTAGCAGCTCATATCTTCAAATTGTGTTTAGATGATCTCACTTTCTCCCGGCTTTCTCATTCAAAAAGGATAAAATAGTTATTTGGATAATCATCTATTACTTGGTTTTACATGCTTTTTTAAAAAAAACATCACAACATAATTGATGGGAAAGTGAAAAAAATAAAAAAGTTTTGAAAGAAAGTATAAATGCCATGGTGTGCCATCATTTGAGGTTATATGTATGGGGGACGCGACACTGCAAAGGAAAATCAATGGTCGCAAATGATTGAATAGTGGATGTTCGTAATTCTTTCCATTTCCATTATTGTTGCTAACTGGAGGTCGCAAGAATTGTTGCAATGAAGGATTTCTGTGAAAGCCTCGCTCAGAATAGGTGACAAGCAGGTGGCCTAGAATGCTTTAACCCTTGGGTTCTCTCTGGGTCAAGGTTAACCGAAAACAAATGTGTTTGAGGTGAATGATCTTTCTGCAAGCAGGGCAGGCCGTTAACCTTGACCCAGAGACAACACAAGGGATACCTTATACACATTTGTTTCCGGGCCTTCCGGTCACCTTGACTCCTTGACAAAGATCCTGCCATCCTGGTTTCAGGATAAAAATAGCGTCTGCTGACGTCACTGAAAGTCAAAACTGAGATGTAAGCATACAGGCTGGACCCTGACGCTGAGTCCAGAAACAACCCCCAGATGCAAAGATTTCTGTAAGACATCATGTTGACCAGTACTGGGAATCCCTTCCGAGCATTCTAGCTCCATCTGGATTTGAACATGCAACAACCTATTTCACCTGAGGATTGGACAGTTATTGCAGTAGGTGATTTATCCTTCCTTCATTCATGGGTTCTGGACCCACCATCTTACCATTTTAAATGTCAGTATTGAATCTCTCATGTCCTGTTTTTTGGGTGCTAATCCCGTAAATGTAGTGAAGCCTCATTATATTTCTGTCAATCTGTTTGCATAACCTTATCACCTGTATTTGTTCGGGTGACACGTGCTGAGTGTTCTATTCAATAAAGGTCAAGCCCGAACACTCAGGAAACGTGTCAATAACTTCTGTCTGTAACTTTCACCCCATGAGTCAGACATAACACCAACTGAATGTTACCTTATAAGGACTGTGCAACAGTAGACAACGGCCTTGTAAGAATATATGCGCATGTTTTCACAACAGTAGATAACGGCCTTGTAAGAATATACGCGCGTGTTTTCACACTCGTAACTCAGAGCTCTGTACACCTCTCGTTGTTACACGTCTTGTGTAACATCTTTAATAAATCTTTTTGCCAGACTATATTGGACCGGACTTTGTCTCTCACTAACTCAAGGATCCAACGAATCTGTAAGACTACTTCAGTAGCTAAAGTAGACAAGAAGAGAGAAGAAGAACAGATGAAAGAATGTCCCGCAAACCAAAATAACCAAAAACAGATCTAAGACCAAGCCTAAGTTCACACTCAATAAAGTTTTTTCGAAACATATGACTGGAGGAAATATAACAGCAACATGATGAATCTGCAACGCTACCTTGTTTGCTATCACAGTGAATGCATCTGAATCAGAAATCCCTTTTCCTGATAAAACATTATATTAATGTCAGGCACTTTATTGTTTTCAGCTTTATTATATATTTTATTTGCCATAATATGCTTTGTGTCCAGGTTGTTCCCACTACTCAGTTCGGGACTAGTAAAAATAACTCACTGAACTGTGGAAAATATTTATTTAATTTTGTGGGTTTTTATTTTGAGCCAAGTGTACATAAAACAACTTGCTGTTGACTTGTCAGTGTCCTAAAGCACCGTTCTGGTTTACATAGTTAATGTTATGTTCGTGCACTTTAATTTGAATTAATTTCTCTACAGTGTCCATTTGTATATGCATAAAAAGTTGTTGTTGTTTTTTTTCCTTCGGTCACATATTTTCATTTATAATATATCGATGTAGTGTATCATGAAATAATCATATTATCAGTCAAATATCATGGACTCGTGAATTATCCAGGTTGTCCAACCGCTTCCTCATAGTAACCTCATACAACTATACTCATAGACTAGTGTTGGAGCAGAAATGTAAATGAAACCAAAAAACATAAATCCAATGATCTTTTTTGCATCTTGAAAACGCATCTGATTCAGTCGAAATAGATACAATAGCAGAACTTGTATTGACCTTTTGTACTGGACAAGTGGTACAAGTCCAGTGCAAACTACATCGACGATCTCTCTTCACCACATCAACTAGTCATTCCAAGAAAATCCAATATTAATGAATTTAATATAACAATGCGAATAATCATTTGACAAACGAGGTCACGGAAGACATTTCAAAAGATAATTCAATAAAATCTAGGCTTGTATATTCCAGCAAGGCCTGTGAAAATGTCACATGAGTGATTCCAGACACCTGAGGCGTTACAGCGAGTCGATTAGCATGCAGGCAACTCAGGCATCAGGGGAGCCGTGGTGGTGTTCACAAAGACTTTCCTGTAAAACCTCAATACGAGAAGCAATAGCCACTAATCGTCTAAATTCGTTTGCAGGCACATGTCGATACTAACAAGCAAACCTGGGAAAAAAACAAAGAAAAGCGTATATTTATATGTATAGCTTAAACCAGATGATTTATGTTTTCCCAATGTCCTGTTTAAAATACTTTATTGATTTTAATCATCCTCCGCTGCTAGTCCTAAGCAGGGTCACAAACACTTTATTGATCAATTACTGGTATTTTCCTCTTTCTAATGGAGATAAAACACAGAGCTGTTGATGCTATATTTCCCATGAGATTCACAGTTTGCAGGTCAATGGATTTTGACCAATACTTTATAGATAATGAATACTATATATAAACTTTTGATCAGTAAAAAACAAGAGTTTTGTATCAATAATAAGTGAAAATGCTGAAAAAGAAAAGCTTGAAACAAATTAATTATATTCTATTTTTATAATCGCTGAACAATCAGACAAACGCTAGTCTCTGCTGAACATCTGCACTAAGGTATTGGCCTATTAGTTACACAGACCGTCCACAAACACAGCTGTCAAGAGGCAAAAAAAGAGGCATCTGGATTCTTAGCGAGCCAGAGGAATTTGCTGCATCACCACAACTTTGCAACAGAGTTGTACACCTCACTGGTTGGCAGAGTCAAGCTGAATCATAGTCCTGCTTGGCTCATTTACCCCAGTGTTGCTGCCACTTTAATATCTTTATTTCACAATTTTGAAGATTGATGGTAATGATAAATCGTGACAGAATCCCAACTTTTAACTTTTCCGACTACTTTTTTGTTTAGAAAATATTTTAATGAGCGAGTTAGTGCCTGGATATTTAAGGTCAAAGTATCTCATCGTATACAGAGTCATCGTAAGATGTTGAAGCCAAACTTTGATCACAGTAATAGTGTTTTCAACTTGAACCTCGATACACTTCCAGATCGATCTTTGCTTTCCTTACAAAATCTTCCAGATATATTTTAAATCAATTTTATACTGAAAGATTAAGAACAAATAAAGAAAAAGTCAAGTAGAACCATTGTTTCCTTTTTCTTCCTGCAAAACAAAACCTACTGATACGGAACATCACGATGCAGGGGTGGAGGCGGAGACACTGGGAGGGAGTAAATAAAATACAAAACACAATGTATTAACAAGAGTAATTTCAAAAACAAAACACATCCTTGGGGAAGAGGTCCCAGTGGAAAACATATCCATGGAGGGAGAAACATTCACTGCAAGTCCAAACTAAAAGAGGCCATGTCCAAACATCCCAAGCATTAAATAAAACTAAAAACAAATTGCTTCATAAGAGCGAGTGCTCTGTAACAAACAAAAACATTCTTGGTTTGTTGTTGTTGTTGTTGTGTTACAACAAACAGGGAAAGAAGAGGCAAAAGGCAAACAAAAAGAAGGTAACAAAAGTCAGTTTACCTTATGTCGATTGAAGGTTGGGATTCTTTCCGAGAAATCTGTTCTTTTTAGAATTATAGGGAGAAATGAATGTGCATGTTTTCTTGAACCAAAACGACACTTAAAACAAACCAAATACCTCCATACTGCTCGTCAGCAACATCCCTCTTATATTGAGAATTTTAAAGTTGATCCTGAGAGAAACTCGAAGCCAGAGAAGAGTTTTAAGGATCGGGGAAATGTGAGTTCTTCTACTAGAACGGATCAGAATTCCAGCACTGATTGGACTTTTAAAATGCATGAAACACAAAGAAGTGTGAACCTGGTTGGAACGTATTATACCGCTCTTGTCTTTGACATTATGTCTTGTATGTACTGTATTTTTGAACTGTCACTTTTTAATCTGTCTGTATATTGTCATTGAAATGCTGTGAAATTAAGGTGCACTGATTATTTTCATTTTTTTCGCAACGCAGTTCAAGGAACTTTAACATCATGACGCTCTGGTTCACTTAGGTTTGTTGCTAACCTTGCAGACTCATCTTTCACAAAAATATTTTTAAACTTAATTAATTTTATTTGTGAGTGTCAATGTTCACGTTTTAATTATTTATTTTTCTTTTCTTATCCATATATATTCATGAAACTATTGTGTGGAGGTTTAAAGAGTGACATTAAGTTATTTTGAAAAGTATCTTCACACACTCAAGGATGGTAGATAATTAAAAGAGATGAATTGCAGATTAACTCCTTAGATGTTTAACATGAAGAAAGTTTTCTGTCTTTGAAACCTACAGATACAGAATTGCTGTTCAAGCAGTTCCACTCGGTAATACCTGCTTTCTAAAATTGCTGGGTGGCCCCGAGAAGGTCAACAATAGGCATTTTGCACTCAAGAGACCACATAATAATCACTTGCCATTTCGGACAAGAAGGGATGTGGCAATCTAGAGGCTACTGTGCCACGGAGCGCGACCGAGAGTGGTTTGGATTGCAGCCCAGTACCAAAGGTTAGGCTTCTATAAAAAGCTTTGATGCAGGTTCTGATGAGCTCAGGGGTGGACGACGGGGGATTGTTCGAGTTGTCTAGCCAGGCGATCGTACATAAGAATTCCAGTCTTCACCTTTATGAGCAGCAAGTTTTTGACTGTAAAGAGAATTGATAATAATGACCATGATGATGATAGCAGTACACTTTTGACTGACTGAAAATATACATATAGGCATACAAGCAGAATATATCATATTTGACACATTATATTGAGATTATTTATCATAAATAATAATATTAATAATGATAATGTAAACTGTAGACTTATGGAGTTTTTACTCACTAAACCAAATGTCAATGTGAAGCCAAAGCGTCATATCATAACATACAATTCTGCTTTAATCCTTGAGTTACTTACTAACTTATTTCAGGGTCAAAGTGACCCCATGGTTTAGCACCCTGCAAGATGAACAACCTCCACCACTTTATATGTATTTATGGAAGCCAGGGATGTTGTTCAACTTTGCCCCAGAGATAACACAAGGAATACAACATTTTCAATAGAAGGGTTTAAAAATATTTATACATATATATATAGGTAGGTAGGTATAGGAAGGTATCATATTTAACACTTATTTTTTGTTCATTCCTAATAATAACAATAATAATGGTAATAACTATACACTATTTACAATATTGACACTTTTATTTAGAAGTACAAATCTTGATTTATAATAATAATAATCATAATAATAATAATAATAATAATAATAATAAGTGTATCTGTGCTACTAATGCCAATTTGTAAGTATTTTAATTTCAGAATCATTGTATTGTTGCCATTTTTGACCTTGGATGAAAGGAAAATGTGTTTCTAAATCCCCTTATCCTATGTGTAAATGCAAAAAAAAATGCATTAAATACATTTCTCAGGGGCTAAAACTAGTCTCTGAACAGAGATATCTCAGTGTCACACATCTTGAACATACCCATAATCATCATGCACCAGATAGAAACTGTTTTCCATGTTTATTCGTCTACTGATCACATTGTGAAGAGAGAGTTCGTGGCTGCCTGAATGTATACTCAACCGAAATAATCTAATTAAAATTAGCATGGCTCATTAGTGTGTCACTACACCCATAGTTGCACAGCCATATTGTTTTCTACATGAGGCTGGTAATGCACAAACACAAGTCCTGCGCACACACACAAAAAAACCAAGAGAGAGTAAGAGAGCTATCATTCAGGGATACTTTAATGAACCCCTTTCAATGGACTTCTGGGTAATGCAATATCCATTCCGAAGCGACTATCCTTATAACATGTATTTCATCCGCCTTGCATCAAGATCGCTCTCTCTGGCGGCGAATGAGCTCCCGGAATGTGACACCAGCGTTAGATATTTCATAGGCATGAAGCCTAACGGCTCAGATAACCTTTCAGCCATGCTGACGCCGGGGTTTTTTGGTGAGAGCATCCAAATGTTAATTGGATGTAGAGGGAGACTTAGTTGAGGAGCGAGGCCTTCGCTGTTTGGTAATTGTGGCCATTATGACTTGACAACATCATTGTAAGCGATTCAAAGCCCTTGCTCAGTGGCATGAATATTCCACCTCGCTGTTCTCACCAAGCTGTCTCCAGAGAGCCGGTGCTCATCAGCCCTGAATGGGGCGTGTGTGCTCAGCCGTGGGAGCTGATGCCCATCACGGCGAAATGTGCGAGTCCTCGGCTTGAAATGCTATTCTCTTTAAGCATGAACTAGCTGCTCTGGCATGAAAGGGACTGGATTCACCACCTGCAGTGAAGATCCCACACGAGTGGGTGACTTAAGTCTTGGCAATGTGACATAAGTGCACGACTCTCAGTGATCAGCAACACCTTAAAGGGCGACTAATGCGTGTCTTGTTGTGATGTCTGACTCTAATGTATCATCAGTGTGTGTTTGTACAAAACTCTCTTTTCATACAAATATTGACATTAGAAAATTATCTCAAGCTCCGCCAAATAAAAACAGTGTTTTTCTGGAGATTAAATCTTCTTGATCATAACCACACCCACTCTGCTGTGATAGGTGAAACATTGAGGTCTGTCATCAATCCTGGAAGTCTCCACCTCCAAGGGACTCGTTGTGTAAACAAAGTGGAGCGTGATTACAGCTGGCTTGAGGGGGAGGAGTGAGGCCATTATTACGTCATAATGGACTCCGCTCTCATAACCTCTTGTTTGCCCAGATTTCAGGGCAACTTTTATAAAAGAATACATTGAAAACATGGTCATGATGAGGGACTTACTGCATCTTGGAGAGGAAGACTTCAACATTTCCTACATGTCATTTGGAGTTTCACATTAGTTGACCATTAAACATGTGAAATTATATTGATTAGATAAACAAATATTAAAAAAAATCAAAGTGCATCTTTTACCCATAGCCCAGAGGGATTAAAACCCTTGTTAATGCACATTTTGTCCCAATGACGAATGTAACATAATTGCTTAAATTTTTTTGTAAGACCATAGATTCATTGTATAAATGATTTAGCGGTTCTCTAGATCAGACTTTAGCTACTTTGACCTGGTCAACGTTCTTGTTGTAAAACCGTTAAATCGGTTCACTAAAGCACCGGCAAAGTTTATAGCCGTAAACAGCTTTTTAATCAATACTTGATTATGGTGTCATCATACATGCAAATATCTCTTCATTTAAAATCTTGATTCGGGGAGTCATGCAGAATTAAGTTTTTGATTTAGGTTTTCTTACTCAGCACTGAAGCTTTTATGAGAGTGTATGCTGGCTTTCTCACGACCGTAGATGGGATCACTGGTATGGTTTACTTTATAGAACATCCTGCCTGACTTGCCTTCTGATATATGTCATATTTCAGCTCCTAAAGTCAAATCCCAAAGCTGTAGCCTAAGGCACGATAGATTGATAATGTACGTCATGAAGAAAGTGTGTACATTTGCATACATCCGTCTTTCCGTCCGTCCGTCCGTCCCTCATTTAATTTAGTCAGGGAAGAAAAAAGAAAAACTTTATCGAAACAAATCACAATTTTTATAAGAATAATTAGGTTACATGACCCTCCAGACTCAAGGACTTGGAAACCCCTAATTATTATTTTCTTCTTCCACGTTCTTGGAGGGTCTTTTTTACTGTCATTGATCAGTAGGCCTTAAATAATGTTGCTTCTAAGAGAAACTGGTGGGAAAATATCGTACGCTCCTCTGTGTTTTGAGGACATGGTCCCTTTGAGCTTCTTCTCATGAAAGACGTTAATTGCATTGTTTTTCTTTCTTCTTTTTCACATCCGAGATTAAAGCATGTGAATACATAGTGTGTGTAATTAGACTCATTGATTCTTCCATTATTCCATCCCACTCCCATAATTCCAATGTCATGGCTTGGGAGATGCATTATAATAGCAGAACATATAAGACATTACTAGATGGAAATAGAACAAGATTTAGATAAATCACGTTCATGGCTTAATGGACGCTGTACATTCCAGCCCAGTGAGGGCAACTTGTATTATGCATCATGTTTGATTTCTAAATCTAACCACTTGTGGTCTTGTTCTGTTGTGGTTTGAAGGCCAAACTGCCAATTTATCTTCTTACTATATTGATCTCACCATACCTTGGTTCCAAGTGAATAACACATGGAAGCAAGGGAAGCCCTTGGCCTTGTTTTCTACCAGTGGAGAGTCAAAAAATTAAGTGAATTTGCAGTTATTCAACATGTTTTTAGTACAAAATAAGATGAAAAATAAATAAATTGAGGTCTTGAAGGGTCTATAATACAGTTGCATTTTTTTGTAACCTTGTGTAATAAGTCACTCAAAAGATAGGAATGAGCAAGGAAATTCCCTTTCACAATTTTCTTGTAGTAACACAACACAACAATTGTTTTTAATGGATTAATGGGAAAATACTAAGTTAGTGTGCAGGGAAATAAATGTTAACTGGAAATTTGAATTTCCAGAAGAAAATGCAGTGTGAATGCTGAATCTGCTAAATGTGTAAACGGAAATGCTTTAACGCTTAAATATTCAAAGTAAAAATGTGTGGAAACAGTTGAAATGATAAATAAAAGAGAAAGACTGGTGTGAAAATGAAAAAGAACAAAACCAAATGGAAGAAGACAAACGATAACATTTGAAGTAGAAGTATAAGTAGTAGTAGAAGTTGTAGAAATATAATTAGCAGTGTTATTAGTAGAAGTAGAAGAGCTAGTAGTAGAAGTAGGATAAGTACTAGTAGAGGTAGTAGAATTAGTAGTAGAAGTAGTAGTGGCAGTAGAAGAAGGAGTAGGATTAGTAGTAGAATTAGAAGTAGAAGAAGTCGTAGTACCTAGTACAAGAAGTAGTTGTAGAATTAGTAGTAAAGTAGTAGTGTTAGTAGTAGTAAGTAGACAAAATGGTTCTAAGTGTGAGTACATGAAGATTTGAAGAAAAAAAGTTTAGAAAAAGAGGAATAGAAGAAAGAGTTGAAGAAAAAAAAGCTAAAACACAGCCTGCATTTCGGGAACGAGCCGAATTGATACAAGTTTGAACGTTTGAATCGGATAACATTTGTAGGAGGAGATGTGGTACAAAGTTCAGGTCAGAGGAGCAAGAGTGGATCTGCCTCCAGCATTCACACAATCATTGCTATTGTTTCAATCGCTGCATGGTTTGTATCCGTGTGAAGAAAGTCAAAGCAAGTTGCAGAAGACACATGACCCGTTGAAGAAGATAAGAAGAGGCTTTGAAACTTTGTTGCTGTTTCGCTGATGATCAATAACTTGCGATGGATTTTAAGTTGTAGCCGAAACAGCTCACACTTTGGAGTGAGAATGGGACGTTCTGAAGAGAAGGTTCTGCATTCATCTCTCCTCATTATGACAGTTTAAAGTCAAATTCCTAATCTGACAGGCTCTGTTAGTACGTGGTTTCAGGACCAGTTGCTCAGTCGGTTGATGATGTATCAGAAGCTGAATGGGGTCACTTGAATATGACTATAAATCTCAGACACATTTTTTTGATGCACAGTTGATATTGTCCAAACAAAAAATCTCCTCATCATTTGTTGCTGAGCGTGTCGCACTATTGTTACTGTCTTGTTGTTTTTGTGTTACACGATTCCTGTTTTGTTCTGCTTGTTTGAGTTTGTTCAGAACTCGGCGCCTGTTGCTGCAACAGCTGCAGCTTCCCAGCAACTACACCATCAGCTGAAGAGTATAAAGCCACGCCTCTCCCAGCAGCAGGCGCTCTTATTCTCCTCTGTTCGACTTTCTGGATTTCCTTTTTTTATTGTCTTAGTTCACCGAGTGCCTGTGCCTGCTTTTTGCCGTGATAATAAGCTTTGTTTTTTAACACTCTTTGTTTGCTGATCTTCATTAGTTGGTTCTCACCTGGTTTGTGGTGAATTTTAAGTTGGACTGTCATATGGAGACTGTTTCTTACAATTATTCGTGGTACTCTTGTTTATTTTGTCGTAGTGGTACTTTTAATAAACATGTGTTTAAACTCCGCTATTTTGCCTGTTGATTGGTGATTCCACTCTGTATTTGGTTCCGCCTCATTCCTATGTTACTCAATCTAAGAATATATCAGTCGGCAAGCAAGCAAACCTGTCATTTTATGTTTTATACTGCGACACAGAACACAGGAGCGAGGACAATTTACTTCATGGTTGGAATAAGAAACACTATAAATCATCAAACCTGATGCACATTTAAAAATATTGTCTCAAGAAAAAAAAAGATCATGTTTTGAATTGATGGAGTTAAAGGCACGAGGGAAAGTAGTAAGTAAAGGTTATTTGTAAAGCGACTTTCTAGACCAGGGTCACAAAGCACTTTAACAATCAAAAACAATGCAGAGTTAACATATAAAAGGCCAAGACACATAAGACAAACCTAGGAGTCTCAGAAAATCAGGGAAAAGCACAAATAAGAATGTCTTAGGAGTCAGTAGATCATCAAACACAGAGATGGTTCCAAAGCTTAGGAGCAACAGTCTGGAAGGATTTCTCTCCTCTGGTCCTGAACCGTGTTCAGGAACCATCAGTAGATTCTGATCCACAGACCTCAGAGCCCGAGCTGGGGTGTAAGTCTGGATCAGATCACTGATGGAAGGTCTGACCATGAATAGATCTGAAAGTAAGAACCAGAATTTTAAAATGATCCTGAAAGAAACTGGCAGCCAGTGAAGAGTTTTAAGGATCAGAGAAATGTGAGTTCTTCTACTAGAGCGGCTCAGAATTCTTGCTGCAGAGTTGTGTTTCAGGGGATCATTCAAATGACACACTGTGGTATCTACATTGAGGGGTAACACAGCAGGGTTTTTTTCTGAAATGATGAAAATGTATTTCTCATTTTGAATCTTTGACAGTCGCTCAGAATAATATTGTCGTGTTATGTATCTTTATTATAATCTTTTAACTGTGTCTGATCTCTTTCCACCTACCTTATCATTTAACCTTTTACTTTGTTTTTTTTTATTTTTTTTATTTAGGTATATTTGTATATGAAGGTTCTAGCATTATTTGTTTTTTATTTCTAATATTTGTTTTTGTTTGTGTGTGTGTGTGTGTGTTCTTTCTATTTTAAAAATTAGACAATTCTGGAAGTTTGACCTGCATTTCTCTTGTCAATCATTTGCTTGCTTCCTTGTAGGTTTTATTTCTAACTCTGTTTGCAAAAATATGTTTACGTGTCTAGTCTTCCAAAAAAAAAAATGTTAAAAAAAAAAAAATAATCAAGGCCTTTCAATACAGCCTTGTATGAAAAAATAACTACTGAAATAAAATAGAAACATGTAAATATAGCACTGAATGTCTCAATTTAATAAATTAGACTCATAGAATCACATGTTTATGTTAAGATTAAGCAAATCCATAAGACATGTTCACAACATTGTTCTGAAAATATTTTTGACCGAATCCTAATGATTTCCTTTTTTTTTTTATACCATCTCCCATGATTCACTGAAGTGGTACTACTACTACTTCACCAAATGTTCTACCAACCATCCACTTCATAACCTCTCCGCCATCACAAGAGCTGTGTTTAGCCACTGTTTTTAAAGCAGTCGCAGATGGAAGAAGAATAAGGTTAACAGAGAGACAGAGAGCTCGGCCAACACAACAAATCAGCATTACTTGGTATTCACGTTGCTCTCGTGGCTATAAATCGGGATGTGGCTCTTGTCCAGCGGTGCATTGCATTAGCTTGATGCTTGCAATGTAATAAAAGGCAGTGGAAGGAAATGGTGATGGGTGGTGAGGGGGGGTTGGGGGGGTGATAGGCAAGACGCTATCTGTAGATTGAGATCTTAAAAATGCAAAAGCTGCTGAACAATATATGTGGGCAGAAACTGGGACCAGGAGCCGGGATGTTATCGGCGCACAGGATTACACTGGGCTAAATGAGATGACATTCACTTTGACGAATCATTTCCTCGTCTTCGGGCGTGAGAAAAGAAAAAAGTTCAATTGTTTCCAATGTTCTATTTTTAAGTAAGCTTAAGCAGAGGTGTGCGAAAACATGATGGATGGAACCTCATTTAGATTTTAGTGGGACAACTACTTTCACAATGTTTTTGTGGTATCCCTTGTGTTGTCACTGGGTCCTCCACCACTGCATCTGTAGTTATGGAAGCCAAGGAGGTCGGGCCATAAGGTAATCTTCATCGTCATCATCATTATTATCATCATCGTCATCACCATCATCTTCATCATCATCATCATCATAGTCATCTTCATTGTCATCTTCATTATCTTCATCATCAACTTCATCATCTTTATTATTATCACCATCGTCATCGTCTTCATCATCATCATCGTCATCATTATTATCTTCTTTATTATCTTCATCATCATCATCATTATCATCATCATTATCTTCATCATCTTCATTATAATCATCATCATCATTATTATCATCTTCATTGTCTTCATCTTCATCTTCATCTTCATCTTCATCTTCATCCATCATCATCATCCATCATCATCATCATCATCATCTTCATCATCATCGTCATCATCATTATTATCATCATCGTCATCATCATCATCATCATCATCATCTTTATTATCATCATCATCATCATCATTATCGTCTTTAATATCTTCATCATCATCATCATTATTAACTTTATCGTCATCTTCATCATCATCATTATTTCCATCATCGTCATCATTATTATCTTCTTTATTATCTTTATCATCATCATCATTATTATCTTCATCATCATCATCATCATCATTATCATCATCATTATCTTCATCATCTTCATTATAATCACCATCATCATCATCATTATTATCAACTTCATCGTCATTGTCATCATCTTCATCTTCATCTTCATCTTCATCCATCATCCTTATCTTCATCTTCATCCATCATCATCATCATCATCATCGTCATCATTATTATATCATCGTCATCATTATTAACTTAATCTTCATCATCGTCATCATTATTTTCATCCAGATCATCATCATCAATATTTCCATCATAATCATACTCATTATTATTTTCATCGTCATCTTCATCATTATTATTTTCATCGTCATCTTCATCATCATCACACTACCAATCAATAACCATCCAAAACAGATAACAGCTCCAGGTTAACTTGTCCAATAAATCCATCAGTCAGATCAACGATTGCGTCACATTTCGACAGCAATAAGTGATGTTTTGCCAGATAGACTGAAACCATTGTTTGGACAGTAATTCAATTTACACTTTACAGTCCTCAGCAGATCCTTGAAAATGAAGCACGGGATGGAATAACTCTACTGTCAGAACCTTGGTGACCATGAGCTATAGAATTAATTACATTTCAGAGATTATTTAATGTTATGTTGTTACACTTCTTACGCCTGTAAAAATGGCCAAAGAATCATCAACTTAGATTTGTTGAATGCTTACCAAAAAATGAACCAATTTTCCCTTTTTTTCTTGTGTTACTACAGATTGCAGGACTTCCTTTAGCGTTGACTTTGGTCTGTCGTTATTGTGATAACGCTCTGACACGTGAAGACAATGCATGGTGTCATCACTTAAATCCTTGTGTGTGTTAAAAAGTGAATTGCTTCTGCTGTGCTGCAGTGGTCTGGGCTTCACAGCCAGCTGTCACAGTTGTTGGCAGACAGAATTGCAAAGTGAATCAATTTAAATGCTGATGGTTTCATTATTCTTTTGCTATTACATCACATAGTCCTTTTGCTGACCACAACTGTCATGATGCATCAGGTCCACAATCGTTTGTCCTCTGCCGTGCCTCCATTTTCTGCATATTTTAACAGAAAAACACTATTAAAGTATGATAATTTATACATTGTTTCCATATTTGTCGGAACACCTGATAAAATTACTTCACTATAGACCAGGGGTTTGCAACTCAAACCCTTGTGGCTCCTGCAGGTTAGTAAAGACGACTTTGAAGAAAAAAACAATAATAATAATATGACTTAATGTTGATATTACCTTTTGAATGAATGCTAATTAGAACAGTTGTATTCATCCAATGAACCATTAAAACGTCATTCTTAATTAATCTTTCATTCCATCAAAAATGTTTCTGGAAAGTAAATGTGTTGTTTTGATCATTTTTGTATAGTATATATATTAAAGTACTATTAACCGTGTAAGCTTTAGTTTATCAGTCAATACTTTTTGGCTTTGAGTGGGTTTGAATGCTTTGGGAAAAGGTCCTTAATGACTCTACGCAGTAAAGGATGTCCACCCCTGATATAAACCTTCCACAAGAAATCCCCTGGTGGTGTAAAGATAAGCTACGTTTAACCATGGTACCTTTATCTGCAGAGCTGCTTCTGGATCCAGGATCTCAACCATCTCAATGGATCCAGGTTTCTCTAGAGCACCTCCATGGACTCTTCTAGTCTATACTCCCCTGTTTTCTCTCACTGTATCCTCCCTCACTCTTCTCTTCGTCCATTTGTCTCCCCCCCCCCCCATCCACCCTCCCAGCAGGAGGCTGACAACACTAAGTCTGGTGCTGCTTGAGGTTTCTGCCTTCTAAAAGGAAGTTTTTTCTTCGCCACTGCCGAGCTGTGATTCAATCCCTCTGGAGTTGCTGGATCTGTTTTTCTTTTCTTCATTATTGTCACAATCCACTTCTGTTTTGTTTTATTTTTTCAAGGTACATTCCTGCTTCGCGATTGTCTTTTCTTTGGCAGTTGACTGGCGCAGTTCCTGACTTTCTCTAGTCAGCGTTTTTTGTTACTCCATTTTGGTGAGTATTTGATTAGACTTTTATTCTTTCCCCCTCAGTGGATTGTGCGTCTTGCTGCCCAGTCGGATTCTACCCCCTTGTTTTCCTTGGACTGTTTTTCGAGAGAAAGGACTCTGGACTTGATTGTTATTTTTGGAAAATACTGTTTTGGACCTTGTTGCCATCCTGTGGACATTCTGGTGTTTATGTGTTTATTAAATTGTTATTTCGTAACTTTTATCCTGCCTGCTGGTTATTGTCTTCCACTTGTGAGTCACGTTCTAAGTATTTCATGAAAATTATAGTCTTAATTCAACTGTAAAGTGTCTTGGGTGTTCATTGTTAAGATAAGACACTTTAAATAAAATTGAATTGAACTTTTAATGTGACTTCTTAGTGTGATATAGGAATGAATTGCTGTGATAAGGATGCATTGAAACTCTTAACTGTGAATAAAGTTCTTTATAGAATAAAAGACTGGATGAGAAAGCAATCGTCTCTTCCCCCGGCCCGAGTCCCAGTACCAGATTGTAAAGTTGTGTATATTTTGTTGTATTATTACTAACATTACTGTTGAAAAACTGTGAAATAATTGTGTTGCTCTGTGACTCACTACTGGAACCAATGAAAATGACTCTATATGGAACCATCTTTTTATATTAGTGATGTATTTTTAATGCATTTTCATTTTCTTGCAGGGATGTTTATTTCATTTGAATTGGTTGAACCTGATGGTGCAAACACAGATTAGGGAATCATGTTGTGATTGGTTCAACAAACATGACTTATTTCCTCTTTTACTTTGAGGGCATTGGTGCAGTGGACAGCGGCCAACATTTGACAACTTCTCTTAATCTTTCAGTTATTCTTTTATCGGCATAAACCTGGACTGGAGAAGTTCCTGATCACGATCGTAGCGATTTCCATAAAGCACGTTCCATGAGTTGTCCATGTCACAGATCGAACGCCAGAGGACCCAGAAGCAGCAAAGTGTTGAACAAATAAAATGAAATAAATATCAAAACTGTCTCCAACTTGGGAAAAAACAAGATAAAAAAAACAGGAAATAGGAGAGAGGGACAGTGCAAGACTGGAAAAAACTCAGAGTACGGAAAACGGTGATAATGTCAAGAATAATCTTTATAAAAAAAATTAAAGGTGCGATCAATGTTAGAGCCAAACCTAATCAGGTAGTCTCGTCTTGCTCTGGAGCTCCATATGAAGAAATGGTCACTGATCATCTCAACCAGAACGGGAACAAGAACAACTAACAAAATAAAACATGGTTGACAAGAAAGACAACAGTCTAGATGATCCAGAAAAATCTTTGAAACCTCTGGGTCATCCCCATTATACCACTGAGCCACCACTTCACCTCTTCTTGTCATCTACCTGTCAAGTGTGCGAATGGTTACAGACGAGAGACAATCATTTGAAGAGACAAATACAGACATTTAGTCTCACCTATGGCATCAGTTATGAACTGACAATCTCTTCGGAAACCATTTGGCCATTCACCGTTACTAATTGAATATATCTCTGAATGCTTGTACACATACAGTGGAGATGGTGGGTCAATACGGGAAGTCTAGCAGACTTCTAGCCCACTTCTAATCCATAATAATCTGTGGTTCCTGTAAGCAACATTGAGATGGAAGCTCTCAGAGGACCACATCTGGTGTGACATTACAATGACTGTGGGTTTGGTGTATATTTGTAGGAGCAGCATCTCCGGGTCGTACCTTTCAGCTCAATGACTAGGTGGGACTCGTACTACACAACGTTGATGCATCCAAGAGAAGAAGGAAAGATTTACACCCCAGCTCGGGCTCTGAGGTCTGTGGATCAGAATCTACCAGGCTTTTCCTTGATCTTCTGGAACTCCTGTTGTGTTCTCAGTTTTATCTTGTCCTTTAAAGTATTTACTTTATTGAATATTGTTTTGATTGTTTAAGCGCTTTGTGACCCTGGTCTGGAAAAGCGCTATATAAATAAAAATGACTTACTTACTTACTTACTTACTTACCCTCCACCCACTGGAACTTTGAACGAACCTGACTGGGAGCTTAAACGTTGGCTAGAACTTTGTTTCCAGAGGCTTTCTAAATCCATGCATTTTGAATGTGAAGTACTAAACAATTACTAAAATAAATACTTTGTCTAGTAAGTCCTGTAACTCCCTCTCCCCACTTCTGTACTTGTACATGTACTGATTTTAATTGTTATTGATATATTTATTATTACTCTATTTAGTATTATGCTATTTTTATCGTTTTGTTTTTATTAGTCTTTTAGTATTATGCTATAGAACCGATTTGAATTATTACTCTTCTTTTTATTACATGTATATATTTATTTTATATACTCTATAATAATATGGTTCTTATTGTTTTTGATTTTTTTTTTTTAACAAGTTCTCCTTAGGTAACCTTTGTTTCCCTATTGTGGGAAGAATAACAATGTTTTTCTTCTGTCTTACTGTATAACATGTTGATCCAAGTCAATGTCTTCTCATTTTAAAGTTGCCTACTGTTATTAAGTTGTTTTTTTTTCAGATGCAGCTCTCCATTTAAACTGGACACATTTACGATCAGTCAGTTGAGTCATTATTATCCCCGCGGTGTTGCCCACAAGTGTCTGCAACTGAAAACTGTATTTCTGATGACAGTGCAATTGACTAGAACTAATGGAATTTTGCTATTTTTACCAATTTAATTGCACTTTCTTCAGAAAGCACTGCTGATAATGACACGAATCTTAGGTCACAGTGTCCCACTCTGAATGGTGGTCAAACTCCAGTGCGTTTCAGCTGATGTCACACAGATTGATTGACAATCTTTAGGTATTGACATAGCAGTCATTGCATTGACACACTTTGTATTGACAATAGCAGGCCCACACATTCTTTTCTTTGGCCTCACAAACACACACACACATCTTTTTGTTCTTGTTGGATAACATACAGCACATTTTCATCTGAGCCAGTCCAGTTTTTCTTTTTTTTTTTTTAATAATGTGAGTTCAAGTTAATATTTGATTTTAAAATGCTGAATATTCTTGTTAAATGGTGTTTTTTTCACCTTTCCTCTTTGTGAATTGTTTTCCACCCTTTTAGCACCTCCATTTGTAATTATAAATGATTGCCCAACATTTCTCCTGTCTTTCCAAACATGTGGCCAAATATTAAATACTTAAATACAAATAAATTGGTGTCTGCCAGTAACCTACCTTTCAAGCTGTTTTCTTGCACAGAAGATGACACAAGAAATCATTTCCAGTGCATAACAACATGTTCACTGCTCTTGATCACACGCAGGTACAGAAACTTGGCACCAAAGAAACATGTTCGGATACACAACGGTACCAAAGCATTTTAGTGGTTCCACGAAAAAACGAGGTTGGATACCAAGGCTTAAAAATTGCTCATCACACAGAGGGAAACTTTTTCATTCCATCAGGTTTAATTTGGCCAACACATTAAAAAGTTACAACTCAATTATTTGTTTTTAGCTTCCTTTCACCGTAAGTCAATTAAAAGTTAAAGTGAGGGAAGAGAGAGAGCACATACAAATTAAGACATTCATTTTGTGTCTGTTTTCTTTGATGTCTGTTTGTTTGCAATATAAAACGTTGCCATATTCAATCTCCCCAAAAAAATTGCTGTCGCATCAGCAACTCCGGGAGCCTTCAATTGAGTCCAGCCTCACTCGTGATTGCATGACTTATGATGTACCTGAATATTGTGCAAGCCAAGCAGTCTGAACAAACTTCAGAGTCTCCTGAGGAATCACAGCCACTGCTGCTTTTGATACCTGTCATTTTCTATTTCGGATTTCCACCGCCCTGCCTCCTATGTCAGCGTTTAATAAAAAAGGAAAATGCAGTTTCGCTCACAAACTTTCTGACTGGTTGTGTGGAGCTATCACCCTTAGTTTATTCGTGAAAAATATGTGTTTATACTTTTGTTAAGACTCACATCGTTCAAGAACACAAAAATAAAAATAAACTTCTTTATTGCTCATCCAAAGACAAAGTTGATGTTTTTCCTGAGCTGCACTTATGGATATTCTCCTCGTCACGATATCATCTCTCTTAACGGTAATTATAAATACCCAGAAGCCCTTCATTAAACCGTGGGCGTCTAAATCTATTTTCGCCTCGCGAGAAACATCTCTCTCAGATGAAGTGACCACTATCCGAGTTGCCACATTCATGATGAAAAACTGTATATTATTATAATCAAGATCTTGTTTTTAATATCATTTTCCCAAAGTACTTAAATCTACGAGTCCAATTACGATGCCCACTATTTTATTTGGGGGAGTAGACGGCGATGTTTAACCTTTTCAAAGTGACGTTTGTAGCCCCCCGTCTGCAGTAAAACATTGGCATGGTGACATTTATCCCTTGTTATTTGCCAGTTAAATTTTAGATTGGCTCGTTGTGTTTAATTGCTCTGCATTTGTTAGTGTCAACTCAGCTTCCTGGACCAAACATCGGGAGTGGGAGTGTTTTTTATGGGTTTCTGTGTACAATAAAAGTTCCATTAGCAGGTCCGCACTGATCAATCTCGACTTTTTTTTTCCTTTCTCTCCGTTGGACCGTCTCGAATCCACTTGGCTGATTGTGACACTGTGACTTTTATGACTTTTTTTTAAGGCATAATCATTGTTTTGTTGTGTGTGGTTGTAGCAGGGCTTCTAAATACATCTGTAGTATCATGGGTCTATAACAATTTCTTGAATACACCACTGCATTCTATTGTATCTTCATTAACCCTTGCTTTATGCTTTGTGACCCTGGTCTCGAAAAGCGCTATATAAATAAATATTACTTACTTACTTACTTATATCAGGGGTCAAGGTGACCCTGAAGGCCCTGAAAACAAATGTAATTGACCAATTAATTAGTAAAAGGGTATATGAATCAAATGTATAAAGCAACTCATTATATTTTAGTTTGTAACAGAGAGAGACTTCATACAAAAAGCCTGTGAAATATTTGATAGAAAAATATAATATAAGTATATACATTTAAAAATATTAAAACTATCATGTTCGAAGTATAAATTCCTGCTTCTCTGTGGAGTTTGTATGTTCTCCTCCGGGCACTTCGTTTTCCTCCCAAAAACATACAGAGGTTGATTGAGAAGTTGGGGAAATTGTCTGTAGGTTTGAGTGTGTGTGATAATGGTGTCTTGGTGTCCTGTCCAGGGTGTCCACCGCCTCTCGCCCGTAGCAAGTGGATTAATTATAGATAGGCTCAAACCCCCCCTCGACCCCATCGGGAAAAACTAGTAGAAAATGAATGAATGAATGAATAGTGGGCTAGAGAATTCGAATGGAAAGTATTTATTGGTTAAATCCAGCATATTTAGATGTTTATATCTACATACATTGTCCCTTTAAAATACTAAATTAATCCCTAATCTCTCTTTTACATAGTTTAGTTCTACTCAAGGTTTCTGCTTGTTAAAAGGATTTTTTTTCCCACTACTGTCACTTGGATATTTTGGGACCGGTTTTTCCTTTCCTTTAATCAAGTATGATTCAAAATGTATTAAAACTCTACAGACAACCAGTGTCAAGATTCCATTGTGGGGGATGTTCAAAAATCATTCCTGCTACTATTACCCTATAAACATTTATCAAACTTTACCCCAAACTTAAAATAATCTCTAGAACCACAGCCATACAAATATCAAATATCCTGTAAATATATGTCTCTTGAAATAGATTCAGACAGAAAAACACATCAGAAATCATTAAACAACATTTAAAAAAACATGAAACCTCCTCATATACTCACATACATTTCAACAAAATTCCAACAAGCACATTCATTTAATGAACATTATTCTTGTAGTTCAAAAATAATGTCAGAAAATCCATTTTAAATAAATACTTTCACACGTCAGTATATTCTTCTCAACCTATTCTTGCTTAGTTCAATCTAGTGTGTTCGTGTCATTCAGATTCCAAGCTGGTGAATCGAGTCTCTGTTGAGTTTGTACATAAAAGCTGCACAGTCAACACGCTTGAAGCAACTAGAAACGTTCTCCTTCATGGGAGCTTCTGCCGGTTGGTGTTTCACGATAATCATGTAGGTATTGATCGAAATAATGCTCCGCAACGCCCTTCTTTCCGCTGACGGTTCTGACCACATTGAGGGATTTGCTGGAAGACAAAGGCCCTTTCCCACTTCCCAGTATGTATTTAAAAATGATCCTCCTCGTGCACTTCTTCAACCACTAATTTGGTGTCATGGGTGCATTAGAGAAGGTAATGGAGGCATTATGAGAACCTCTCTGTGATCTTTCTGAGAGAGTTTCAAACACTTTTCCGAAGGTGCCACCAGTGTGCAAATTGCAGAGTTAACACTGATAAACGAAGTTATTCAAGTGCTTATATCAAGTTAAATGAGCTGACTCATCGAAAGGAACATACGTATTCAAGGTGATTTATGGGTGCTGAGGTTCTGACAAAAACAATGGGACAGCAATGGGGCCTTGTTTTCATTTTCGACCATTTTCAACAAAAGTTATTTAAGTAGCTGTGAACCAAAATTAATGATGTGCCAACACACCAAAACCAAGACCAAATGTCTTTACATACTTCAAACTACTTTTCATGTTGAAGTCTTCCTCTCCAAGATGCAGTAAGTTCCTCATCATGACCTTGTTTTCAACTTATTACTTTATAAAGTTGCTCTGAAATCTGGGCGAACGAGAGGTTACGAGATTGCATTATGACGTAATAATTGCTTCACTCCTCCAGCCAGCTGCAATCACGCCCCACTTTGTTTATACAACGAGTCAGTTGGAGATTGAGAATTCCAGGATTGATGATGCTCGGTGACAAACCTTGAATGCTCTATCAAACACAGCAGAGTCGGCGAGGCTATGGTCAACAAGATTTGATCTCCAGAAAAAAAGTGTTTTCAGTGGACGGAGTTTAAGATCATTTTCTAATGTCGATATTCTAATGAAAAGAGACTTTTGTACAAACAAAAACAGACGAGTCCAAAATCATAACAACACTCACTGAAGTCAACATTTTAGTTGACCTTCAAATAACCAAAATACATTCGAAAAACACTTTCATGTGATTGTGGCGACAAAATGTGTTGTTTAATTTGCTAGTTAAGCCTTTCACGTCAGCCCACACAATTCCTGAGCTGTGCTTTATTAGATTTGATTTTGTACAGTTACAGTCGTTTAAATGGAGTTCCTTCCCAAAGGTGAACGCCGTCTCATTGCTTTTGTACTATTCATTATTACTCGTAAAATCCTGTTTCACTTCATCTTTCCCATACATTAGCAGAACGTTGCTGTTGGAGGAGTCGCCCTGAAGCCATTCACCAGCAAAAAAACTGATCGTATTAACATTTCACGGACCAACCGACAGCTACATCACAACCCACTTACCTTCACACCTGATACATTGTGCTGTTGATACCAACGCGAGAGTTTTCGTAATGAAGTGGGTCGGCACGCGAGCGATGGAACGCCATTAACGGCGAACATTCACCGCGAGAACTACTGATATTAGCACACGTTGATCCCTCGCTACGACCCAATGTACTTACTGCTATTGCTTATTGATTTGATTTCTTGTCGAGTCCATTTCTTCTTCTCAACGTTTTGCACAAATCAATATGCGAGTCTCCTTCGAGGTCACGCACACGCACACACACATTTATACAGACGAATGCACACACGTCTAATTGATGTGTGTGTGTAGCTCAATAGGACTGTCTTGGCTAGTGTCCAGCAGGTCTCAAAGATAAATGTGTAAACTTAAGTCGTTCAACTTTCCTGCCTGTTTGAACCAAGAGTTTGAGTTTTATTTACTAAAAGTGGACTATGTTCTATCAATTCCTAGCTTGAAGTCGGTGTAGAAACACAATTTGACTAAGTTACTACTTGTATTTCCCACTTGCGCTCAACATAGAATTTCAGGAACGGGGCTGGACCATGGATTGTGGATGATTCAACAAGATTACGCAGACAATAAGGATTAAAGGAAATAAATTATTTACGCTGACATCAGTCATAAAAACTACTGAACAACATGAACAGGTAAACAAAAGGATAAAAGAATGAACAATGAGGTCTATAGATTGTGGTGAAGGACATCCAACCGATACCTTGTGACCATGAGGATGTGAACGATAGGCTTAGGTGGCATTAACTTGCTGAGACATCCACGGACAAATTACCAAAAAAAAAAACAGCAGTGTTGAGACATTTTTGCTTGTGTTTCTTATATGAACGTATTACCAAACACGGTTGAATGTATTTATAACGTATATCTTGTGCAGCATTAAGTGTTTTATTTTGTCTACAGCTGAGTGACTGAATGTGTGGTAGGACGACTGCAATGAGGGTTAAGTAAGTAAGTAAGTAAGTAAGTAATATTTATTTATATAACGCTTTTCGAGACCAGGGTCACAAAACGCTTAAACAATCAAAACAATACTCAAAAAAGTACATACTTTAAAGATCAAGATAATACTGAGAACAACACAGGAGTTCCAGAAAATCAAGGAAAAGCCTGAACAAATAGAAACGTCTTAAGATGTTTCTTAAAGGAGTGTATTAGCCAAATAAATGTATGTGATTGAAAGTATGTCAAAGACATGTAAAAGCTATAATGTATTATTATTTGTTTATTTTTAAAAGGGAATTTTATGAGGACTGGCCTGACTACAGTATATCTGGTGTTACTCACAGTGGTACAAGGGACTGCTGTGTGTTTGCTTCATTATAATAATACTCTTTATTCAAGTACACCGCAAAACCACAGACTAGCGAAGAAGAATTAGTTTATTGTCTTAGCAATTGATACCATACATGGCAATACGTTAAAATGTATTCGAAAATACATGTTTGAGTTACGTTAAAAGATGTTTTAAAAAAACTTGTTTGGATATAAGTTCAAATGTGTTTGGAATTATATTAAAACGTGTTTGGAAATACATTTACACATGTTTGAAAAAACCTGTTTGGTTATAAGTTCAAATGTGTTTGAAAATACATTAAAATGTATTTGAAAATGCGTTAGGACGTGTTTGAGTTACGTTAAAAAAGTACAGGCAAAAACAACTGGCAGTAATGGCAGCATGTAAAGATGAAATACTTCATCTAGAAGCTTTGCTTATTCGTCTAATTCTAAACATAGATGGACTTTATGAATCCCTCTGGAGAGATTCTTCAGGAAATTAGATTCCCATTCACAGCAGACAATAGAAGGTTCAGAGATTTTGTGAAAGCAAGAAAAAAAAAAAAGAACAAAGCGCAAATATAAAGAGCATAGATCAAAGGAAACAACACAAAGACCTAAAGACCTATTTTATATTATATCATAATAAATGGATTTTATACAAAGACAATCCTGTATAATCCAAAGACACAAACTGCAGTAAAGATTCTTTTTTTTTTTGTTTCCCTCCTACGTTGATAAACCTTTTTCAAGTTATTCACTTATTAATTAAAACTTGTTTTTTGGCTTATTATATTTGACCTTGATAATGCTGATGTGTTGGTATCTCAAACACCAAATAAAAATATATCTAATAATTTACTTTTCATTCATGGAGCACCAGACATGACATGGTAAAAAATAACAAACAACTTAATTGTCACGAAATACAATTCACTTCCATTTCATCACAAGCCAGTTCAAATGGAACCTTAATCCATGGTTTCATCCTCACACTTGATATTTTCAGGGGATAACTTTAGAAATATTTCTGTGTTGTTTCTGCAGTAGCAGATTTGCACTCATCTTCCTTTTTATTAAATGTTAAGGCATTATTTATATACCAGAGACATTATTTTGAGGAACAACCAAACCTTCAAGAACAAGATAACACTCTTTTTTTTTTTTAGATTATTTATATTCTTATTTCGTTCACACCAGAGAGCTTACTCTGAATAATCAGTCTCACTAGTTTTAAGATTTGAAGAGAGATTGGATTTTGTTAAATTTATGAATTATGATATTTAAGACCATAGTTTTGCTGAGGAGATGTAATTATTTGCTAATAATCTGTGATTTTAAACAACTATGTGCAAATCACAGAGTTCAAGGATACAATTAGAATTGTTTTTTAGTACATAAATTAAATAATTTGTATTAAATAAAGAGTTTGTGGTCATGTGGTATTTATTCATTTCACCATGTCTTCTCTGGTGTTCTGTTTACATCCACCATTTGTTGATAAACTTTATTTATTGTAGTTTGTTGTTCAGGTGATTGATTGTGTGGGAATTTTCTCATCTCGAAAAACACTTATGAATTCACATTGAACGAGTGTTTTGACAAATGGAAGAATGAATAAAAGCTCAAAAATATTTTCCTTTCATTTCCACAAAGTGAAGAAAAGGGACAAATGCTACTGTCTCTCAAGGTCAGTGTGAAACTTCCGGAAGCTCATGTGTTTGCTGTGTGGAGAAATAGGTATGATCAAAGTGTTTCTTTTTTTTCTTCTTCTTTTCCGTTTACCTCTCATCTTCTGCTGGCCATGTCTCCATCATTTGTGGAATCAGCAGCAGGTGGAGAGTTTGTACAAAATGTACTTCCTGGAGTGTCTATTTCATGGCGAGAGGCGAGGACATGGCGGCGGAGGAGAAGAAGAGAGTGCAGGGTAATGAATAGAACAGTTGGAAAGCACGCTGGAGATGGCCTCCGAACATTTGTCACTCCGATGGGAGTTGTCTCTGATGTGAGATTGGATTTTGGTTTATTATTGTTGCGAGAGAAAAAAAAAAAAGTCAAGACAGTTTGAATGTCAGTGTGTGGAGGGAGTGAATGTAAGTGGAGGGATGCAGAGTCTTTGATGAGAAAGAGAACGTGGGTCCAAGTCAATGTTGTAACCAGAGGGATTCCACTATAGAATCCCACGTCCGCCCCTTTAGCTCGCCACGTTCGGTGATGCCGGGTAGAAGCAATTTGATCCTGGTCCAGGAGGCAGAAGTCACAGAGCGAGTCCTTTTGTCGGAGGGACCTAAACAGCAGCAGCTGTAGGCGCATCTATTCACAACACTGCGATATGTACGAGTTCGACCTTGCTATCGCCCCAAAACTCCAAATGACAAATTGCATTGAATCTCTTCTTGGCTTCTTATCCGGATAACTGTGTTCATTTTACGCTTGTGTTGTCCGTCCTTTGCAAAGTCACCGCAAGTTAAGTCTTCCAGTGTCGCCCAAAGATGACTAATCACCTCCGTCTTACCTCCAGGAAGTAGGCGAAGTTAATGGAAAATATTCTGAAAGTGAAAAGTGAGACGGGGGTAAGTGCTTCTTACTAGAGCTCAACATGGACTTCATGACTATTCAATTCATCTTTATTTAAAGTGTTATCTGACGACGCTTTACAGTTAATGTTAGACTATGAGAGAGAAGAAAAAACCGAATCATCAATGAGTGAAGAGCAGTCGCCAGGAAAAAGCTCCTTATAAAAGGCAGAAACCTCGAATAGAACCAGACTTGCAAGGTGTGTGCGCGCGTATGTGTGTAGATGTGTCTGTTAGCTTACATATAATAAAAAAAAAACACAGATTAAACAAATAAATCCAACTAAAAATGTTTCTAAGCCTATTTAAATGTAAATTTTCTTTTAGAACTTAAGTGTTTTTAAAGACTTTATTAAGACATTATGCTCCTAAGCTTTGGAACGATCTTCCTCTCTCTTTGCGCTTGATGATCTACTGACTCCTTTAAGAAACATCTTAAGACGTTTCTATTTGTTCAGGCTTTTCCTTGATTTTCTGGAACTCCTGTGTTTTTCTCAGTTTTATCTTAACCTTTAAAGTATTTACTTTATTGAATATTGTTTTGATTGTTTAAGCGCTTTGTGACCCTGGTCTGGAAAAGCGCTATATTACTACAAATTACTTACTTAATTACTTATTAATACATTATATTAAGGCTATCACCTCCTTTATTTCTAACTTGATGGCCCCTAACAACAGCCTCTGTATAAAAGGGGCCCAGTAAATATGAATTCTTAACACTGTGCTGGGAGGGACAAAAACCTTGTTGCCTTAACGAACATTGATGAGATTGTATTTTATTTCTGTTTCCTTCAAATCAGAGATGTAAAATAGAATCAGACAAGAATCCAATAGAAAGTTGGTGTTTGCAAAGTATTAGTGCGACTTTAATATTGTCAATCTTTGAGGCACAATCTACGTTAATTGTCTTTGCGTTAATCCTTATAAACAAACAAATCTCTTTACTTCAACATCGTTCCAAAGCTTAGGAGCAACATACCAAATAAGTCCTTTTCAATCTTTCCATTCCTTCCTTCCATCAACTCAGAAATAAAGGAGGGAATACCCTTAATATAATATTTAACTGGAATTATCATTCCATTTGACAAGAATGGATAACAATACATGCCCAACATGTTTTGGAAATTATTATTCTTGCCTTTTTAATTTTTGAAAGAGAATTATGGATTTGTTTTTGAGAGAAAAAAACACAAAAATGGTCAAGACATAAAGGGACAGGCAATGCCACATTTGTCCTGATACATATACTTTAAATATTCATTAAAAGTTCATTAAATACTCGTCTTTTTCAAACTTTTTCATAAACAATCCAATAGCAAATTAAAAACTTACGTAGTTACAATAAATGTAATATTCAAAAGAACAACAGGATTATTTGTGCAGGTGTTTGTCTTATGTGTCCTTTTGAAGTATATATTTTAACTGTGAATTGATATTGGTTGTTAAAGCGCTTTGTGACCCTGGTCTAGAAAGATCTTTACAAATAACCTTTACTTACTTATTTACATTATACTTAAAATCCTCAACAAGGTCTAGGTCTTTGTGTTTCAATGATAAAATAAAGTTTCGGGGAAAAAAGTTACATTTATCTGGGAATCACTCTTCTGAAGAAGTAAATTGTGAATAATAAAGAATTTATATTTTTGGGGGACAAACTGTGCGGATAAAAAGTGAACGACTGTGGATTCAGTTTAGGGTTCTTAGTTAAACTGCTGAGAAAAAAACAAGAGTCAGTTATTCAGATGAGCTGAATTATTAATTAAATGGTTGATAAAATCTCCATATTCATCCACACGACACCAGCTTTGCTTTCCTGTTCCTCTCCCCACCCAAGTTCTGACTTCCTGCTTCCTCTTCGCCTCAATTCCCTGAAGAAGCTCTCGACTTGAAGCATTCTCCAGAAAATGAAGGGGCAAATATACATGTGTGATATTCAGAACTGGATAATGGCGCACTCGTTCAATGTAATTGGCCTGAAAAAAGCTCCGTAATTTGTGACTGGAGATCGTGGACTTGAGAAACATGTTAATGCGCCGACGTTGAGGAGCCCCTTTGGTTAATCAGTCCTCACAAAGAGAATACTTTAAGTTCATTAGTGGTTCCATTTGCATATTCGCCCCCATAAAGGAAGTGCTAATCCCAAATGAAACTTCATGTTTCTATAATAAAAAGGACTTATTTGGTATTTTCCCCAGTTAACCAGATTTTCTTCTTTTTCTAAAAACATGATCATAGTGAAACTCAAGTGACGCTTACCCCTTAATCCCACTTCTGATTTATTCCTTCTTTAATGTTTTATGTATGCGCCATATGATTACATTAAATACGTTATAACGACATGCCCGGAGGATAATAGCTTTTAGGCTGTTTTTAAAGCCGTAATTATGGTCTGAGCCGCCGAGAGAAGAACATGTTTTGAATGTGGAATGATAGTTTGACAAGAACGGATAACTACTTGTGCTCAAGGTGTTTCGCAAAATGATGATCCTTGCCTTTCACTTTCACAAACAGAATTTGGTATTTGTTTTTGAGAAATAAAATGCCAAAAATGATCGTGACTCAAAATCCTGAGATCGTTTACAAACCACTCTTTCTATTCTGCTACCTTATGATGATACTATACGAGTCTGTTTAAACCCGAAATGTTTGCTATTATTTTAAACCTCTCTGTAAAACGAATAAAAGAATCTTGTTATTCTATTGCACAAAAGAAAACTTGTCTTTTATCCCAACATTGTTGGCTAAAATAATGTGAAATCGATCCATTCGAATGTCGAATCTTTTTTTGGAGGAACAGTACAGGCCAAAGGTTTGAACGAACCCTTTCATTCAATGTGTTCTTCATGACATGACTGTTGAGATTGTAGATTAGACTGAAGGCATCCAAACTATAAGTCATGGACTCAACAAACTTTGATGTACCTGAAAACAAAGTAGTACATTTTTCTAATGACTGCTTTGCAGACTTTTGGCTTTTCCTTGATTAATTCACAGGTGTGTCTTGTCTGAGTTACTTTGTTCTCGACTTTTCAACTGGGTTTCAGTTGTTTTGTGCAGAAGTGTTATCGGACAACTGTTGGAATTCTTATGATGACAAGAACAAATCAGCTAAAATAAGAGAAATCAGTGACATCATCACTTTGAGAAACAATTGTCAGCCAGACTCAAAAATTGTAAAAAAAAAAAAAAGAAAGTTAAATGAATGTTTTAAGTGTGCCAAACTTTTGGCCTGTATTGTACTCTCAAGAATGGTTTAAAAAGAATGGGTTACAATTTTTCATGTCCTTATTAAAAATGAATCTGGAATGTATCTTCTCATACCATAGTAAAGAGACACGTACCTTGTCAAAAATTGGTTTGTGACTTGTAAGAAAATCAAGTACAGATACAAAGATGGATGACTAAGAAAATTGTGTTTTATTTGGTTTTGACAAAATGTATTTGAAAACTGGGGAACAACAATTCCATAATGTATAAGGAATTTAAAAGGATATACATTTATTAAAATTAGAATTTCGTTTTTATTTATTATTATGTTTAATTTTTTGGTTATTTGTTCATGTATTTTTGTGTTGTTATTTGATTAAGAAAACAAACTAAATTGAAGTTCTTTAAATCTGACGACTGCATGTTTTGTGACACAACTTTTTCCCCCTTTTTTTTCCTCCCATTTCTTCCTTTCCTTGTCAAGACACGGCACTTGCATCTTGGCCATGGTCCAGATCATCCCTTTGGGCTCGTCGGCCGTGGATTCCTGGACGTCTCGCACTGCAGGAGGAAGCGAAGTAATGGTGCAGGGGAGACGAGGGGATGAGTTGGAAACACAGCCATCACTTTGATTGGGTCTTTGGACTTGGGCCAAGAAGATAAAAGACTGCAGGTAGGAATGGATGTTTGGTGAAAACACATCCAAAAAACAGCTGGTAAGAAATAACCTCTGGAGTGGTTTTTAATGGTTTCCAGTTTGTGCGTGAATTCATAAGAACTTTTGGAGATGAATCTAAGTTCATTTAAACATGAAGATGGAATAAATTATATATTTGTCTCTGTGAACAACGAATCAATTCAAGAAACATCTTAAAGCAGCGCTATGCGATTTAAAGTGGAGCGACGCCAAGTTGCCATGTGCCGGTTTGCAGCAGTTGGACGAATTTTCTGTTTCCAGACTTCCATATGTGTTATGACGGCTTTGTAGATAACATAACTTTAACTTTGTTTTGTACCGTAATTCCCTCCTCCCCCCCGACCCCAACACAACCAGCACAGTATGTAGCATATTCACACCATCAAGAAATGTTACAGTGAAATTAAAAATCACACAAAACCCCTCAAGTCACGGTATATGAGTCATTCAACTAGTTTTAAGTTGATTTTTCATCACAAGTTATTTTTGGTACAAAACTATTACCCAAAACTATCCAGTGCTGCTTTAAGACATTTTTATCTGTGCAGTATTTTCCCTGATTTTCTGGGACTCTTGTGTTTGTCTTATCTGTCTTGATCTTTTAAAGTATATATTTTAACTGTGTATTGATTTTGGTTGTAAAAGCGCTTTGTGACCCTGGTCCAGAAACATCTTTACGAATAACTGTTACTTACTTACTTACTTAAACTGACCTGTAAGAGAGTGGCGAGGGATGGACTCCTTCTCCTTGTTGTGTCTCTCACGGAGATAATAGACCAACTACTTTACACTTTAAGACCCAGTGCTGCCAAGTTATCCTCCAAAAACCATGTAATATTTGTTTGTTTTTTATAACTTTAACCACGTAAAAACGTCAATCATTTCATATTGTTTGTTCTCACAATGAAATGTGATCCAACATTTGTATATGAGGCCCACTCTCAGGTCAGAAGGTCAAACAACCTCCAATGTATTGGCAACATCCCTTCGATTCACAGGAACGGCTTCATCTGATTTAAGATTTAAGTGTTTATTATAGTGTCTAGAACATGAACACGTGTGGTTATTGTGGAAAATATTTGGAGCTTGTTTCATAAGTGTTGCGATATTACAATGTCGGGTTGAAGTTGTAGTCGAAACAGCCCAGTTTATAAGAGGAACTTCGGGTAAAATGTTTAAAATATTACTGTAAGCCAGGTATCTGTCTGTATTCATGCAGGCCTATTGAAATCTCATGCTCATGGAGACTAGAGACAAGAGACTACTCTTATAACGAAATACAACATTATTTTGTCTTTATTTGTAGTATTCATTTCAAGATTATCAACCTCATATCATGTTTTGGTCCCTTTTTAAGCTTTGGAACGATCTTCCTCTGTGTTTGATGATCTACTGACTCCTTTAAGAAACATCTGTGTTTGATGATCTACTGACTCCTTCAAGAAACATGTGTGTTTGATGATCTACTGACTCCTTCAAGAAACATCTGTGTTTGATGATCTACTGACTCCTTTAAGAAACATCTGTGTTTGATGATCTACTGACTCCTTCAAGAAACATCTGTGTTTGATGATCTACTGACTCCTTCAAGAAACATCTGTGTTTGATGATCTACTGACTCCTTCAAGAAACATCTGTGTTTGATGATCTACTGACTCCTTCAAGAAGCATCTGTGTTTGATGATCTACTGACTCCTTCAAGAAACATCTGTGTTTGATGATCTACTGACTCCTTCAAGAAACATATTTTTATTTGTGCTTTTCCCAAATTTTCTGGGACTCCTGTGTCGGTCTCTTTGTTGTCTTGACCTTTCAGAGTTTTTAAATGTGTGTTGTTTTTGGTTGTTAAAGCACTTTGTGACCCTGGTCTAAGAAGAAAGGCGCTTAACAAAAAAAAATTATTTACTTTACACTTACCATGATGGAATGGATTTTTTTAATCTTAGGCCTCATAAATATTTTTTAACTTATTGTATTTACCTATAATTATCTTTTCGCACTATCAACAGTCTCAGTAGTTTCCCTTATCAAATAATTCAGGACTTGAATGAAAAAAATACAAATTCTGTTGAATTTCCCTTTCTCTTTTATTGGTGAGTAAATGTTTCTATCAATTCATAGTCAAAGGAATTGTTGCGGTTGATGCTCATGTATTTGTGTCATTGTTCCGGAACAGATATCCACATGGGCTGAACCACAAGAGTCAAATATTATGAATATTATTATACATTATTTAGTTTGTCCTCAAGTTCACTGTGTTAATGATGGACCAGAGGAGAGAAATCCTTCCAGACTGTTGCTCCTAAGCTTTGGAACCATCTCTGTGTTTGATGATCTACTGACTCCTTCAAGAAACATCTGTGTTTGATGATCTACTGACTCCTTCAAGAAACATCTGTGTTTGATGATCTACTGACTCCTTCAAGAAACATCTGTGTTTGATGATCTACTGACTCCTTCAAGAAACATCTGTGTTTGATGATCTACTGACTCCTTCAAGAAACATCTGTGTTTGATGATCTACTGACTCCTTCAAGAAACATGTGTGTTTGATGATCTACTGACTCCTTCAAGAAACATCTGTGTTTGATGATCTACTGACTCCTTCAAGAAACATCTGTGTTTGATGATCTACTGACTCCTTCAAGAAACATCTGTGTTTGATGATCTACTGACTCCTTCAAGAAACATCTGTGTTTGATGATCTACTGACTCCTTCAAGAAACATCTGTGTTTGATGATCTACTGACTCCTTCAAGAAACATCTGTGTTTGATGATCTACTGACTCCTTCAAGAAACATCTGTGTTTGATGATCTACTGACTCCTTCAAGAAACATCTGTGTTTGATGATCTACTGACTCCTTCAAGAAACATCCAAAGACATTTTTATTCGTGCAGGCTTTTCCTTGATTTTCTGGAACTCCTGTGTTATTCTCGGTGTTATCTTGACCTTTTAAGTATATATTTTATAAGGTATTTTTTTTTATTGTTTAGGCACTTTGTGACCCTGGTTTGGAAAAGTGCTCTATAAATATAAATTACTTACTTGGTTTTCAAGAGAAGATGCATCGATAAAACAGTTAGAGTTGACCTGGTACAGTGATATTATTTGAGTCTCTTCGTAGAAAAGACTGCTGTTGTCTCCAGTAAACATGTATCAAGTCAAAGTGTGTATTAATATTTCTGTTTAACCGTGTGAATCCTACGAGCCTAGCGTCCCACTTCATGCCAATTCTGCCAACAAACAGACACAGTAGAGCGAAGGCAAGAGTGAAAGAGGGAGCAGATCGACAGGACAGCTTGGAGATCAGCGTGGGGGCCACACTCGTCACTCCTTCTTCCACCCATCGCTTCTGGCAGGGGCCTCGTGCGCAGTAGTGCACTTACTGTAGCTGGGCATCTGCGGCGTTCTTCTGGGTGGGGGATTGGTGAAGCTCCACAGGCCTCGTCACCTCTTTAGCAGCCAGGCAATCTGCTCCAATAGACCATTGGCCTGTGTGTTGGAGCGCCTTTGAAAACACACATACACGCTCGCATGGCCCCCCCGCCGAGAAGCATGGTCAAAGCCGAAGCAAGATGGTGGGATGAAGCACAACAAACACATGAGCACACGCAGCTGCCGCACATTGATCCACTTCCGTGCCATCATCTCCCATTTTGACGCATGAAACATTTACACTTGCTCGCTTAAATAAACATAATGGGCATTAAGAATTCAGCGCTGGAACAACACGGATGGCATTTCCAAGCCCTCCGAGTGGCAGAGGGAACATCTGCTCAGGCCAAACCAATTTGTACGAGAGTTCGGAGACAAAACAGTCCAAAAAAATGTGTTGCTAACTAGCGGTTGACATCCTCGTATCCCTCCAGGTCGCTTCCTCCCACACCTCCGGAATGCATTCTCCGGATAGACATCCACTGAGCCGACCCCCCCACCCTCGTCCACTTCCCCTCTCTCTCTCTCTCTCTCTCTCTCTCTCTCTCTCTCTCTCTCTCTCTCGCTCTCTCTCTGTCAGTGGATGTGCTGAGGGCGAGTGCCGTAAGGAGCGAACAGCTGTCTGAATTAAATCTGCAAGAGCGAGTCTAGATGAGGCCAGGTTTATTGAAGCGATGTCGAATGTCAGATTGATGGAAGACAACAGGGAGATGGTTCGGCTCGTCACAGGCGTAGCCCTAACCTCAGCCTATAAGCTGCTCTAAATCTTGTCTATTTTGAGATTAGCGGTACTTCTGTGGACACAAATGCCGCCTTGAATTTGAGGGAGAGTCGTCCAGGACGGACTCTTCTGGACACAATTGTTTCCTGTTTTGGAACCAGAATGGAAAAACACAATAATAATACTAATAATAGTTTTAAAAAATGACATTCAAACATTGTTATTCTAGCTAGGATACCCTCTCTACTGAGGGATCCTACATCCTCCTTCCGTTGTTGGCAGTTTTCAAACCCCGGCACCGATGAGCGCATACAAACAAAAAATACATCATAACGTGTGACTTGATTGGACTCACACTGCTATTATTTTTCTCACCGGAATATACATTTTTCGCGCCGTTTTTTGTGAATAACTGCAATTAATTTCCCATAAGTAATGAATGGGAAGATGTAAAAAAGGTCACAAATCAGCGTTTTTTTTTACAAACATCTCCTGCCCTGGCGTATGTTCATGTATAAACACTATTCAAGCTTTAAAATGTAGATAAAAGTCCAAATTATCAACGTGGGTAGCTTTCATAGTTTTTTCATCACGGGGCAACTGAGCGACCTAGCAACGGTTGCTATACTACCCCCTTGAAACTAGTTTCCCTTAAAAAGTAACTACTACCCATCATAAGGCTACACATTGTTACAGTAGCCAGACACAAAAGTGTAAACTTCTAAATAATTTGGCGGGTCAATTTGCAAACGGTTGCCCAATAAGGTATACTTGTGGTCATCACCGTCTTGTTTCCGCAGCCTCCATTTTGTACGTTTCAATCCTTGCATGTCAGTGAGTTTTTCCTGTGCAGTTTTAAGACATCTGCTCGGTGGAATGCGCAGCAGTGTGCGTGAGAGGTGCGGACACCAATCGGGTCTCGCCCACTCTTTTGAAAGTGACTCTGACAGTTTGGATAACGGTTATACTCCGCGTCCTCGCTGCCCACTCACTCTCCAGCAAGTCACAGTGCAGTCATGCTCCTCCGATGCCCGGTTGTTAGGGCCCGGCGTATAATTAACTTCCCTGCCAAGTGGTATTATATATCATCAAGGGCTACAGGAAGCTCCAGAAAAAAGGTGCTATTGTTCATCATGCTGTAGGAGGGTCAAAAGTTGGTGTCAAAATAATAGTTATTTAAGACAAAAAAAAGGCTTCAACTCAGTTTAGACTCAGGGAAGCAACACAAGAAATGATACAGTACATGCGTCGTGAAAAACAGTGTTTATCCATTTTTTTTTAATTAGCAGCAAGAATGATCACAAGCGATGGTGAAGCCAAATGATGGTAATTAATATTGCTGTTTATCAGCTGGAAGCAGATTCCTCTTCTTCAATTAAGTGCGACTCTTGGCTTGATGAGTGCTTTTCTCATCTGAGCTGAGACGCTTTTACATCCCCTTTATTTTCCTCACCCTCTATTTACACCCGGGGCGAGTCAGTGTGACACAGAATACCCAAGATGGTGACTTCTGCACGGGTTATATTTAAAATCCGAAATATGCTTTTGTTTTTGCTTCAATAATCGGGGCACACGCGTGTCCTTCTGTTCACCTCGTCTTTCTGGTACCTTGGTCTGGAACCCGGCGAGGCAAGGTGTCTTCTAGCATTGCAGATGCGACGTTGCCCTTAAGGCAATTGTTTCTGGAGTGAATAATAATTAAAACTCAACTCCTACTTCAGCAGCAGAGGAAAAAAAGGAAAACCCCATCTCAATCTTGCCCTTGAGAAGACAAACCTTTATGGATATTAGGATTTAGGATTCCCCATTAGTCAAGGAGAAAATAACAGCATTTTGACTGAGATAATACAAATTTTGACTGACTATGAGCAAACTATTCTCTGAGTTACCTTTTCTGGTATTTGGTTTCTTACTTTTAAACTTTCGCATTACATAACCTCTTTTTTAAATGTAGAATAATTTAATTTAAATGACTTTTATGTTTCTACCGACTCAAAATACTAATCATTTAGATTCTTACTTAATTTATATGTTATGTACCACTTTGATGTGTGAGTTGCTGTTACTTAACAGATCAGAACAACATAACAAAAATTAGTTTTTTACCTCATTTACAGGACATTACGTGTGATGCAATTAGTTTCATGGTCGCTCACCGTTCAGCTAGGCTCACAGGCAGATGTCAACCGCCGAACAACCGCAACGTAGCAAGTGTGGTCGAGAAAAAATAATTTGAGATTTTTGTGACCAAGATTTTTTCCTTTTTTAAAGACCTTCAAGTAAGAAGTTTCAATATCTCATGTATTTAAGATGTGAATTTTCTATTACCTTAACCCTTGTGTAGTCTCAGGATCGTTTTCACATCTCTCCGGTCCTTAAAACTCTTCACTGGCTTCCAGTTTCTTTCAGGATCAACTTTAAAATTCTGGTTCTTACTTTCAGATCTATTCATGGTCAGGCTCCTCCTTACATCACTGATCTGATCCAGCCTTACACCCCAGCTCGGGCTCTGAGGTCTGTGGATCAGAATCTACTTATGGTTCCACGCACACGGCTCAGGACCAGAGGAGAGAAATCTTTTCAGGCTGTTGCTCCTAAGCTTTGGAACGATCTTCCTCTCTCTTTGCTCTTGATGGATCTACTGACTCCTTTAAGAAACATCTTAAGACGTTTCTATTTGTTCAGGCTTTTCCTTGAATTTCTCGAACTCCTGTGTTGTTCTCAGTATTATCTTGATCTTTAAAGTATGTACTTTTTTGAGTATTGTTTTGATTGTTTAAGCGCTTTGTGACCCTGGTCTCGAAAAGCGCTATATAAATAAATATTACTTACTTACTAAATATTACAATCACCCGGAAGATAAATGTGTTTGTGGTATCCCTTGTGTTGCACCATGACCCTGAGATAACACTTAACCCATGTCTTCGATGTGGTCTTTAATCTTTATTGACAAGGCTTTGGATGGTCTACTACCATCATATATCACAGGTCTCAACCAAACAAGACGCTGTGAGTCTTAAATGTAGATATATCAGTTGGACCTCGGGCCTCAAGGTGTGGAGATGGAGCCAGGGCCTTCAGTTATTAAGCTCCTCTGCAGTGGAACCATGATCTTCTAACTGCAATTTCTCCAGTTTCCTCTCCATGGCTTATTCTTGAGTCTGATTCTGCCAAGGTTTCTGCCTGTTAAAAGGAAGGTTTTTTCCATGCCATAGTCTCTCAGTGTGATCGGCTCGGCCCTGTCATTCTCTTCTCCTTTACATTTGTATTTAAACTATGACATGTCTTGAAATAACTGTTGTTAATTGACACTTTTAATAAAATATCCATGCTCAACTGCACCAGTACCAAGTTCTTAGAATATTCTGTCTGCCATGTGTAGTTGTTTTTGAAATAACTTCATGTTTAGAATTAAATTTTCCATAATCATAAAATCGCTGTCAACCCAGGAGCTCAAGAACCTGCTGCACTACTGAGTACCACCATCATGGAAAAAAAAAAAAAGTTTTAAAAACGTTAAATGGAGGTTATATTGGATTCCTTCCTTCATGGCGTACACATATAATCGCAAACAAAGTGTTTCATTCCACTTACTTACAGTAAAGGCATGCCATTCTTTCACAATCAGGGGAAAACAAATTGTTTTACACTTCTTTCCAACTATGAATAATGCAAGTGACAAAAAAAGGAGGTCGCGCAGCAGCGATAGTCGACAGATTCGGCGTCGTGTTTTGTTAGGCTTGACTGGCTTTTTGTAATTATGTTTTCCCCGGTTTTCCCTGCAACCTCTCCTGACCTCGTCCTGCAGCCCACAAGACCTGAGAATGAATTACTAAAGTCAAGGATGTATTACAGCTTTATAGAGGCTTTAAAATAGCTGCTCGGTATCCAGAACATCAAGACATTGAATACATGAAAAAATGATTTTACATTTTGTATTGGGGTTATTTTGATCATAGGTTTGAGGCATATATGTATATATATATATATATATATATATATATATATATATATATATATATATAATCAACTGCTATTGGACACAATAGTGATTATAAAAGTCCAGTAATCTGGTAAATGCAGCTGGAAGAGCCAATGGATGTCGGTACATTGAGGAGGAAAACCAAGTTTGTCTTGTGTTTAAACACGTACAACTTTTGTAAGAATTTTTGTTGTTTTGAGCCTAAAAAAGTATTGTTTAATTTGATTAAAAAAAACGCACACATCCCAGTACACCTATTGTTTTTAGCTATTCATTTCACCAGCATAAAAGTGCGAAAGATGATTGAATTAAAAAAAGGTACATAATGGATAATAAACAATACAAAACAGACCATAAGGTAAATGAACAGTGGCTGAAACATTAAACTACCAAACACAAATAACAAGACAAGTGAAAACAACACCATCATGCAAAAGGCCCCCAAAAAAAGAATCACACACAAACAAAAGGAGAAAAAACAGAAATATCAACAAATACATCAACATCATCAAAAACAAACAAACCAATACAAGATTCAAGAGTCTTTATTGCCATGATACATCATTTTAAAACATGCACAGACTTGACTGAAATATAAACAGATCTTATGTTTCAAGATAAGAACAAAATAATCAAATGCTAATAATCAAACAAGATGTCAGTTTAACTTTGAAAATGATGCCAAGTTTCATTGACATAGTAGATCAGAGCCAAAGATTTTAAAGCACAGAGTGACATCTAGTGGCCTTTTAAAATGAAGACAGTGTTTCATGACACAGTGGCTTCACAAAACAAAACACTTCACTAAATCAATAAAGTTTTACCTTACCTTACCTTACCTCCAAACTGTTTCATGAGACCTCATTATAACAATCTAATAAAAGCAATTTCCTGATGAAAGTATTGTTTACGTTATAGTGTTGTTATTATAAAGGACAAATGAATGCTCAGGTGTGTTGTGTTTTATCTTTTTATATTTTCAGTGGTCTCCAGCAAGTGTTCATGAGTTGTACAGAAACAGTATTTCCATTGAGTGTGTTTAATGTGCCGGAATCAAAACATCACTCTAAATGCAGTGGCACCATTTCAAAAAAAACAAGCCATTAAATGACATCAAATCCAGATAAACACATAACATGAGGCCTAATTTTCTCCTGCTTAATGAGGTACAATCAACAGATCGCACCAACGAAGGTCTTTACTTTACTGGTGGGAGGCGGGTTCGGAGGGGGTTCTGTTCTTTAATGAAACCCAGTGTGAAGTCGTCCTAAGAGCAGAACACAGTGATTAGAAGCACAAGTAGTGGTTGGCATGTAATTGTAATCCGCTGACGGAGACTCTTTCCTCGCTGCTGCTCAGAAACAGGGAAATGTTAAACAAGGTTACGCATCGGTCATGAGAGTCGTCTCAACTTTTTTCACATTCATTTCAACTCATTTCATTTGCAGAAAATAATTGCATTTTCCAACTGTGCAGATTAGACATTGAATTTCACTGAGACAAACGCATTGGGTTATTTTATGGTGGAATTGGTTAGCGATTCACAAACAACTATTCGCAGAAACTTTTGCAGCACATGAATATAAATCATAGAGGACAGACGTTGAAAAAGGTTGTTTTTTTTTGGGAGAATACATTTTAGGGGAACGGTGGGAGCGTAGCAGGGAGAGAAAGAAGGGAAACATGTATCACAAAATTCATCCTATACATATACATGTTCGATATAAATGTGTTTTTGCTGAAGCATATCTTTGAGACTTCAGGCAAGAATCTCGCCATCACAGGTCATACATGAAGGCCAAGGGTGGGGAATTGAATTTCCTCAGGGGCCACATTTTATGGAGTAAATTTTGTAAAGGGGCATCTAGGCAAAAAACATAAATATAATTTTAAAAATGAATACATAAATAAAAATGCTTAACTAGGCTAACAATGCTAAACATAACATCATTTTTAAAATGTATTTTATATAAAATATATGATATAAAAGCTATTTTCTTCTTCATATTATTTTATATTATTTGCTTGAATATTTTTGAAAGGAAATACATTCTCATGTAAATGACAAATAGAGGACAAAGGTTTAAAAGTCTTATAATAAAATGCACATGGAACAAGAAGTTGCAGACCCGAAGAATTGTTACGACCCAAGCACACTAGGGAAAACGTAGATAATAACCAAAAGTCGTTGGTTTAACAGAAAATGAATGTAGAAATAAGAATTTCAAATAGGAGATAAAAGAATAGTGTGGCCGTCAAACTCAGATATTCAATAGATAATAACCAGAAAATACATGGAGGCACAAAAGCAACAGAAGATAAAAACTCAAACAAGCTCAAGCACCAGGAATGCATAGCAAATAAATGAACAATAGAGAAATACATATGTTTTGAATCACAATGCTGGAACTGAGAGGCTTATAATCATGTGATGCATGAAAAGATACAGTTGTTTGTCATTAACAATAGAGGTTAATGGAAATAACCTCAAAAAAATAAAAGCACTACAAAAAACAAAAGATGAAATGATGAATGTTTTGCCATCCCATTTTTGAGTTATTATTATTTTATGGTTTTTGCTGTACCACCAGAAATATATTTTGAAATTTTGAAATGAAATGTGTCATGAAACAGTGTCTTACCTTTAAAAGGCCACTAGATGTCAGTTTAACTTTGAAAATGATATTCATTGATTTAGTAGATTAAAGCCAAGGGTTTTAAAGCAGAGAGTGACATCTAGTGGCCTTTTAAAATTAAGACACTGTTTCATGACACAGTGGCTTCACCTCCAAACTATTTCATGAGACCTCATCAGCCCATCACTACCTCAAACACTTTTTTTTTTCAGGCTACTGGGTCATAAAACGACACAAGGGTTAAAAAGAATACTTCCCTGGGAAAAAAGTTAATTCATAAGTAGAACAAATATAATACAGGTTTCTTTTTTTGTTTTTAGTGCGACAACTTTTCCCAGTTCTTAAGCAAGTATCATGGGCAAGTTTCTTAAAATACTTGTTGTTGCTAAAATGCTGATAGATTCTGTCTAGGTGTTGTTATGGCTGTAATATGCATTTAACCAAATGCATTATGTGATTGAATGAACATGGCCAGGTATGAGGTAAGGTTTAAGTTTTCCCTCTGTGTCTCTGCGGAAAGCAAACTTTTTGCAACTAGATACACTTTACTTTTATAACTCGTTTCCTGCCCAAAACAATCTTGCTGTGCCGTTAGATACTGTTCTTGACAAAATCTGATCATTTTGCAATTTTCCACAAGGTACAAAATCACACTGCACTGGTTTTGGGTTTAGTGTGAATCTAATGTCTTGTCAAATTCTTTAAAGGGTGGGCGTGGGGGTGGGTTCTCTTAAAAATACTGCCGGAATAAAAAGTTAGCATGACGTACATTCATGATGTTCTGCTACTTAAACATAGAGCCTGTGCGATTTTTAACCAAATGTTTTCTGTCTTTGTAGCATGTTAGCGTTTTAGCTTCTGCTTCAAACGAGCTTGCAATATAGACTTTGATTGATTTCAGAATAATTTCTCTTGTCAAGAGGGACAAGAGTGACATTACAGACGAGCAGAAAGGAGGAATTCAGATGTTTTTAAGTGTGTTTTTGGACGAACAAAATGAGTTCTCTGACGTCACAGGGACATTCATTTCTGCCTATAACTACAAAAGAGTAGATTACTCTGAAGGTTCTCCCAGGAGAAATTTGAATTTTGGGTGAATGACCCCTTTAACTCTCAGTACTGGGATAGTTGAAAGTATTCCAAGAAGGAGGCATCTCATCTCATGAGGTCTGGGTGTTATCGTTTTATGTAAATACGGAGCCTGAAGGAAGCAGCAAAAGTCGTGACATTGCTCCTCCTGTCAACATAACAAAAGTGTCGCCACATGATTCCCCAAACATCCTCTCAGCGTTCTTTCATCCCTCGATGCATTCCGCGCCTTCTGCTCTTGTCGGCCAAAAGTCAAAGTTCCCCCTTAATCAGCACAAAGCTCTCGGTGGCAGGTGTTGGAGGGCTCTCTTCTGGCATCTTGATCACCCCGCAGGGATCACACTGGCCTCTGATGCTGGCCACACAGCAGGACGTGTCATCGGGAGAAGAGCCACCCACGGTGGCGACAGAATCTGGCAAATCGCTCGCGCCGCAGTGAGTGGGAAAGGTTAGGACTGGGGGATTAATCCCAGTTCTAATTCTACATAGAGATTTAAAGGACTGCGAAGCTTAATGAGCACGTACATGGATTACCATTTGCATCTTTGGCGTTCAGAGCGAACATCAAATATTCCTCATGTTCATGGAGGTTCTTAAAAATAAAGCCAAATTATACGTACATAGATGTAACAGAAATACAGTTATAGACCATCAATAACCCCACTTTTACTATCTTGCAATTTGATACCAATTTTTTTAGAATGAGAAACTTTTATTGTCAATGTTGTATCATGTCGTTTTTTTTAAGGTGGCAGTACAGAATAAAAAAACGAAATATTAAAACACAAAATAAGCAATAGAAAAATGGGGGCTCTTTTGGATTAAAAATAGATTTTTAATTCAGATAGATTTAATAATTTGGTCTGTATTCACGGAGGCCACATCTTTCTTTCATTCTTGAACCTCTTATCTTAACTCATATCCTTCCTGTTCTTGTTATAGTTTAGATGAAAACAGTCAATTTGTCTGCACTGAAGTAAAAAAAAAAATTGTCTTATTTAACATTATTCTGGTCGTGGGAGACACAAAATTTTCCTGGGGGATCCCAAGACATTCCCGGGTCGGCTCAGAGTGTCCTGAGCTTCACCCTCGGTCATTGCTGGACAGAGGCTCTACTCCAAGCCTCTCCTGGATGACAGTGCTTATCACCCTATCACTAAAATTCCAGCCACTGTTTTGTTCTTTCCGTCACTACCCACCACTCGTGATCGGTGATTAATGGGAAGAGACGTACATTGACTAGTATACAGAGAGCTTTGCCTTTTGGCTTAGCTCTCTTTTTACTAGCACAGATCCGTTCAGCCCAATCAGCCTGTCGTCTCACTATCCATTCTTCTCTCACTCAACTTGAAGGTTTTAAACTAAGCAGAAAAGCATCTGATTCTGTTTTTGGTCCGAACTTTCTAAAATAAACGAGTCACTAAAAAGTTGCGATTCACCTGGGGTTCGTGTACTAATATATATGCTGTATTAAAGTAAAGTGATTGATCAATAAATCTTGCAGCGGTTTGTTTCTCACGAAGGTGCAAAATAGAATGTAAGCCCCTGGTAATACGTTTGCTGTCATGAATATGCAAACTCTTCACCGCTTATAATCTAATTCATCAAACTGGAGAGAAATCATGCTGGAGCTTGAAAGAAAAACAATTGTAGTTAATTGTTTTTTGTTTTCACGACTCAAGCACCATTTTACAATATTGTGTGAATTTAATGCGTCAGTAAAGTTGGTGAAAGATCTTATATTGTTAGGTTTTTATTGTGTGCGCAAAAATGTATTTGCTGAGGTTTAAGAGCAGAATATTTATGATATATTTGCAAAACTAGCTAATAGCCTATTGTGGTTGTTTATGATATTAAAGAGCTTTATTTTTTACAATTTACATACAACAGGCGACACAAATATAAATGGACAAAAATGTGAACCTGCAACGTCCATTTCTTTAAAAAAAAAACTTAAGTTTTCCATGTTAAATTGATAATAATCCAAGGACCAAAGACTTAAATGTACAGATACTTTGACAAATGTTTAAAATGTATAAACAATGGGCAACATGGGTTTAGGATGAAAACATGTAAATGAATTTAAATAATAAAATAATTATATTAAATAAATTATTACAAGAAAGACATAAAGAAGATTGAAAAACATGTTGAAAGAAATGTAACAAAAGATAAATGGTTATGTTGTTAATAGATACAGAAAACAAATAAGAAAGTGTTTTCATTTTAAACATAATGCCAGAAAATTGGAGGGACCATATGTTACCTTATGACAAATACCTTAGCATGTAAAAAACACTCAACCTGACCTGAAAGACCTTCAAAACGTTTCCACAATTCCAACCCATTCTGTAATGTGATCTTTTTAATGGGCCTCCAGAAAACCTTTTATAAATCGTAGTATAATATTAGTCAAAAGCAGAGTTTATAATTCAATCAATGATCATCTCAGAAGAAAATGTATAAGATCAGACGAAGCTGAAGTATTGACTCTGAATGCATGCTTGACAAAATAAACAATACATGAATAATTTTAAAAAAAGAATAAAATCCAAACAAACTAGAAAAAAAAACAACATGAATTTGTTAATCTGGACACGAGTGCAGGAAATATCCTTGTGTCTAGACAGGAGGTTACTGACAAAATGAAACGAAAGATAAAAAAGGACCATAATAATATATAACCATTTTAAGACGAAGAATAACTATAATGTTATTCAAACAGAGAATTTAATATGTTTGGGGCTCATTTGAATGACTTTCAAGAAAGATTTTTGAGGCACACAGTTAAATAAAAGCATGAATAATGCAGCTTGTTTCTTTGAATATTCATGTTCATTGTATACAAGCTTTAATAAGGTGTTTAATTAGATGCTTGTTCTCAGGTGTCTTCAATCATCACAAAAGACCCCATTAAGACTTTCTTTTATTGTCATTGCACAGAAAACACATCAGTGAAACTGGCAACAACATTTTGTTGCTTGGCAACCATTAAAACACAGCAGAGTGAATGTATATATAAAAAGTAAAAATATAAATATGAATAAGTTAAAAATAATGTGATATAGTATAAACAGAATAAATAAATATTGTTTTAAATATTGCATATAATAATGAATGTATACAAAGTATAAATATAAATAAGTAAAAAATAGTGAAATATGTTATAAATAGAATAAATACGTAATATTTTAAATAGTGCATAGCTCAACTCATATTTCATTCAACAGTCTGATGATCAGAGGAAAGAAGCTTTTTCTAAATCTTTCTGTTCTGCAGTGGATGCTGCGGAACCTTCTGCCAGATGCCAGGAGAGAGAACAGTCCATAGAGGGGGTGGGTGGAGTCGGAAACAACATTAATTACAGCCTGTAAACAATTGTTGCCTTCACTATAAGTGTGGGGAAGTAATGCTATATGTAGAATCCTTCCTTGACATTGATGCCACTTTTTGAACGTGTCAAGGAGGGACCAAGCCGTTGTATCACGAAGAATAGACTTGTTAAGTCACAGGTGTTATCAATCAATGCCTCTGTTATCCCTCTATTAGCCACACACAGTACAATCATTGCATGCTCCATTAGCCTTCATTCAAAGAAGTCAACACGCTTCAGTGAATAATCAGTGTCAACAGTAACATCTGTTCGTTGCATGTTACAGGCAACCCAAGGTTTGACAGTGTCCATTCAAAGCTTGTTTCGGTAGAAGCCTGTTGTCAATTGTAATTTGTTTTATATATACCTATTATTTTATATATCATTTAATTTCCGACTTTAAATCATCTCAGACACAGTTGCCACGACTGTGCAGCCTTCAATGCAAAATTAGAAAAATAACTTTAACAACTAACAAAAAAAGTTTGGACTTTAAGAGGGATTTTTTTTGTATCCATTCCTGAAGGACGTGGCAGACCATCATCATCAACAGAGAAGATCAAGTAGGTTCCTGAAAAAACTCTTATGAAGCCCTAAGAAGACCATAAATACAACAAGTTCGGAAAATCCAGATTCCTTGAATGATGATTCGGCGTATCCTGAGGATTAGACTGGAAATGAAACTCTACCGTCTGCAGCTTGTTCAAATTTGAGTGTTTCTTAAATAGATGTGGGACTCTATTGTATCATCAGTGTGTATGTGTTTGTACAAAACTCTCTTTTCATTGAAATATTGACATTAGAAAATGATCTTTAGCCCCACCCACTGAAAACACGTTGTTCTTCTGGAGATGAAATCTTGTTGACCATAACCACACCCACTCTGCTGTGATTGGTCAAACATGGAGGTCTGTCATCGCACGACATCAACCCTGGAAGTCTCCAACTCCAAGGAACTCCTTGTATAAAAGAAGCGGGTCATGATTACTGCTGGCTGGAGGAGTGGACAATACATTAGTTGACCTTCAAGACGTTCTCACATCCTAAGGAACGATCAAATCTCTGTCTGTTACTAGTCTTTAGTTTTTGTCGTTGCTTTATGACAGGGGTGGGCAAAACCTGCACCCACTGCGGCCCTTGAGGACCGAGTTTGCCCACCCCGGCTTTATGAGATTGAAAAAAAAAGTATATTTTCTTCACACCCATACACAACCAGTAACAATAAGTAAAAGCAATGTTGGTGTTATTTGTTTTGATGTACTACCCTGACAACTAGAAAGAAAACATTTTCAACAGTTGTTCTTTTCCATTAGATCTGAAACATAAGAACATTTTCCTTCTCAAAATATCAGGTAAGTCTGACTGGTTGGAAAAGGAGTAAGTTCACTCTTTTCTTGTTAAAATTGTATTAGAAAAAATATTTTAAAAAATATAAACATTATTTAACATGTGTGTATTTTATTCTAATTTCAACAAATTAATAGGCTGAATATTATTATTATTATTTTAAATCAAGTTGTCCCACAACCCCAGATAAATCTGTTAATAGTAAATAAGAGTAATGGTGTTTACTTCAGCGCAGCCTTGAAACCCTCTCTCAATAATAGACTGCTGGGCCGGGTCATTGTTTGTGAATTTGCCCACTAAAATCAGGAGCGAAACCTTCCATTTCTTTGAAGACTATATTAAATCAAATGTCCGTGGCAGTTCTGTGATGGAGAACAAGCCCTTTTACACATTTTGCTTTGCATATGAAGCGGATTTACGAGACAGGGATCTGGGTAAACACAACCTCTTGAGCTCTATCAACATAACCTACAAGCCTCGCTCTGACTGCCGAAGCACAAGAAAGACCCGCCTGATGATTCTGAATGGAAAATAAAACCGGAACGTCAGACTACGAAAGTAAAAACGAGGGGGGTCATAGTGTATGTTTTTGTGTGTGTTTATTCTTGTCGGGTGTCTTAGAAGAGCGCACACAAACTTCAGGTTTTCTTTTTAAAACTTGATGACAACATTATTTCGGTCCAGATCAGGGCAAAGACGAAGGCTTGTGCGGAACCAGAGGTAATTTCTGCCAAATAAAGATGAATATTTAAGATTGTAAAGCTGCTGTTTTAATCCTGCAGTAGGTTACTGTCACTGAGAGTTTTAGTACTTATCAATCTGGTCTGAAATATGAACATAATGACACAATCAAGATGTTGTTTACTGGAAAAGAATGATGAGAACATATATTTTTTATATTAACAGACAGTCAAGTACTTATTTTTTTCTTCCAGAACCAACAGAAAAAGCGTTGCATCTTTTATACTTGGAGACCTTAGCTTAGGTAAATATCAAGAAAGTCCCAAGAGGTATTTGCTGACACATTTTGTTTACTTGAAACTGGCATTTATGTATTTTTTTTCTGCCAAAACACAAATAAATACTTGCATTAAACAAATGTAATTGATGGGCAACTAGCATTTTTTGACATGCTCGTTGAGAAAGTCAAAAGGTTCAGGGTTTTAAATGCTTTTTAAACTTTCTTGATTGACCCTCATCGACTCACTGTGTTTTAATGTTTTTTTCATGACCTTTGTTTATTTATTTATTTCATCATAAGTTAAAGCTGTGCTCTATAAATAAACACAAATAAATAAATACAAATAGATAAATATAGATAAAAATAGATAAATATAACTATAAATACAATTTGTATAGTTATCTGTTCTGATCTGAGAATTAATAAAAAAAAAAAACTGTAAAGAAAAACCATTAAATAAAGACACATTCAATTCTGCATGTTTATATAGTGAATTTATATCGTAAAATATTATATTCTCTTTTTTTAAATTATTACAAAAGCGGATACATACTTGCTTTGATGACAAAACCTCTTTAATAACCACTTGCAACACATTTAATAGGTATTGATTGACCTCAAATGAAACATGGCTTATTAACCAGTGCCACATGCCTCCATCAATCACTCAAACCACAAGTCACTCATCTCTGTGTGCCCCTAAAAAGGGTCACGTGAGGGCAACAGTACTCAATAAATCACCCGTTAATTGCGAGGACCCGAATAACACTGCAAATCTCAAAGCGTCCTTTTACTCTGTGCATAGAAAAATTGTTTATCACTGTCAGAAAGGTGTTTTTTATATATATATATATATATATATACAAGAGATGGTATTTTCTATGAAATGCCATTAGCTTGTCACTCTTGAGATGTCAAAACACTTGTTTACTCAAGAAATCAACCTGTAAACTAGTGAAAATGAGGGAAAGACAAACTCTGTATTATATATTTTTACTGTTTTTATGTGCAGGATGAACTAAATGCCCACATTTGGCTGGTATATGGTGCAAAGAGTTTGGTGATCCCTTTCATATAAACTTTATATGTATATAAAGCACTCAATTAAGGGATTTTTTTCTTTACACCTTCAAAACCATTACTGCTTTTCTTTTTTAAATCGTAAAAGGTCCTTTATTTATTTATTTATCTGTGTCTTCTTTTCACCTTATGGCTAAAACAGCCTAAAAGGGCTTCTGATTATTTTCCGTACTGCTCTTGCTTTGTGAGTTCTTAAGCGTCGACACATTTAATTACTTCAAGAGAGTTTGAAACAGACATTCATCCGTCTGTCCAATGATCCATTCTTGTTGCCCATAATTATTGTGAATACAATCTGCTCTGTAATTAATATCCAGAAATGTAGGTCATTTGAAATTGCCAAAAGAATCGCAGCTCCATGACTCGTCTTCTTCTTTACCCTCATTTGCTCTCTTTCTCTTTAATTAGTTTCTCCAGCTAACAGACTGGACAGGGGTCCATAAAGGAGCCAGATGTTGAAGTAGATTCCACCCCGCAGGGGGGAGGTTTTGTTTACTACACGATGAAAACAGTTCTCTTTGCCCACACTTTCCTTTCAGGGTCCATGATGCGGAAAACCCATATGCCTGCTTCTGTCGTGTAGGTTGTTTTGAAGCGGAGATGAACAACAAGCAGTTCGTGAAAGGAGCTTTCAGCTTCGACAAAGTAATCAGATTACAGATTACTCACTTGAAAAGTAGCTAAATGGATTCACTGATGAAGTACCTTAGTTAGATTACGAGTTCATTTTGCAAGAAAATGGCAAACAGGTTTAACTATCACTCACGATGTTGGAGGAATGTGCAGTATATTAAGTTAAAAAAAACACGTTATATAAATTATAATTGTTCATAGAAAACAAAACACATTAAAATGTTTGGTAGTGTTTCTTGGCAAAACAAAAACACAAATACTTTTACATAAAACATGGATACATGTGGCCACTTTATTCTGAAGTCGTTATGTTCTAAAGTTCTCCCCTGTCTAGAATCTGGGCGAACGAGAGGTTACGAGAGCAGAGTCCACTCCTCCTCTAGCCAGCTGTAATCATGCCACGCTTTGTTTGTACAACGAGTCCCTTGAGGGTGGACACTTCCGGGATTGATGACATGCGGTGACAAACCCTGACCTATAACAATAGAGTGGTCATGGTTATGGTCAACAAGATTTAATTTCCAGAAAACAAACTGATTTCAGTGTGTGCAGCTTTTTGTTGGAAAAGATAAATGAAGCCAGTATTTCTTAACTTCACTGAACATTGAAAAAAGGAAAATAAAGAATCTAACTGACCGGAAACATTTCACTTTTTCCAATTCAACTGGCAAGTCTTTCATTTTCAGGCAGTATTTCATGGCTGAACTACTTTGACGAAGAATAATCGACTTGTTGAAGGATGTACAGAAGATTACCAGGTTCAATATGTCCTATAAATATTTCTGTAAAACATTACGGAGAGAGACTTCTAAAAAAGTAACTAGTGTAGAAACACGTTATTGTAGGTTTTTTAATGATTCATTACAATGATTTATGAAATATTGCCTAAAAATCTGACATAGCGAAATTGGGAAAACATATTTGTAGTAATACAATGATGTACAAGTTCTTTACAAGTGAAATTTGTTTGGTTTCCATCAGAGTCAGTAGTTAAAGGCCCACTAAAGTGAAAACTCTCCTGACTCACGTGTCGTAAATGTAGAATCTTCCTCTCCAAGATGCCGAAGAAGTTCCTCATCATGACCATGTTTTCAACTTATAACTTTATAAAGTTGCTCTGAAATCTGGGCGAACAAGAGGTTACGAGAGTCCATTTTGTTGTAATAATGGCTTCACTCCTCCTCCAGCCAGCTGTAATCATCCTTGGAGGTGGAGACTGCCGGGATTGATGACACGCTGTGACAAACTTTTCAGCGGGCGGAGCTTAAGATCATTTTCTAATGTCAATATTTCAATGAAAATAGAATTTTGTCCAAACACACACTGATGATACAATAGAGTCACACATCACAACAACACTTAAATCAACACATTAGTTGTCTGTTAAGGAGTTATGAAGACACATCAATTCAACTTGTAGTTATGACTATGAAGAGTTAAGGTTTGTGTTGCAATTGACACCTTAGCTGTGTCTCAAATCGCATACTTGCGTACTCAAAGTCAGTATTTTTAGTGCGTAAGTGCATCTCAATTCTTATATTTCATTCTTATATGAAATGTAGTGCTCCATACACACTAAATTGTCACTAAAACGCACACAAAACTGAGTATGGATCGATTTACACTTTCTACCCTAAACGGCTTCATCTTCGCGATGTTGACGTTGTAAACAGAAGTTACGTCATATATATATATATATATTTATATACTTACAGGTGCATTTTAGCAGCAGTAGGAGGATGACACCTCTCTGGTGCTGATCCCGGATAAATATCTCGCAAATATTTTGTTTCTCATATTTTTTCTTTATTTCTTCTTCCAAACTTGCAAAACTTGCTGCCAGCAGGTGTCGCTTGTGTTCCTACAGCTGGTTTAAATCATCGTTAAATATTAGTAGAAGAAGAAGCTGTTGCGTCATTTCCTGTTAGTGTGTAGTAGCAGAGTTTGATTTGAGACAAACTATCCGTGGAGAATTAGTTACTAGTTAGTACGTACACTATCCTGATGCATACTAACTTCTAGTATACTAAGAGAAGTATGCGATTTGAGACACAGCACTTGACACTGTCAACTTGTTTTAAAATAGTAATCAGTGTTAATATAAGTTTGGCATCACTGGTAGTTTCAACCACGTGTACAGTCTCAAGCACCATCATCTCCGCAAAAAAAGTGACATGTAAGACATCTGGGATGATTCATGTTTCTCGGTGAAGCTCATTCCCAGGATCAGACTTCATCAGCAGAGTGATTGGAAAGCGAGAAGGGTCCGTAGACTGAAGGGAAAGCAAGCCAAACAAATGAAGACGCTTTAGAATCAGCTCCATCTGAATCTCAAAATGATGGATTAGGAGGCAGCAGTCGATGAGTCCGAGGCAAGAGTGTCACGACTGGGGTGTTTGATTGGACAGTAATACCCTCACAACTTGTCAGCAATTTGAGATGCATCAGGGTTGTAATTGGGTAGTGCTCAGGCCGATGGACTTGATTAGTCCGACAGCTTTGGACCGGAGTGGAGTGGTTTAAAGGATTTTGACGGAGCTGAGATGAAGTCTAGTAACGGATCAGAACTGCATGTGACACACCCTTCAAATCAGGCGCTGATTAAGCGTCTGATATGATTAAAAGTGTCTTAATAGGGCTTGGACTTTATTGCATGACACACAACATTTAACACAAACATCTCCATTGATATCAAACAAATCTTGAAGTCACACAAAAAGTGTAGTTGAATGAAATCTTTCTATCCAAATGAAGGTATATGTTCATGCAGCAAGATCACTTTAAATGTATAGAATGCTAGGAAGGATACAATTAAGTGTTGAAAAAAAGCAATTCAAATTAAAAAATAGTCATGTTTCTTGTTAATTATGTTGTCGTTTATTTGTTTTCTTCCAGATTGTGTCCTGGTTCTTGTTTTGTCTTGACTATAGTTGTCAGATGTGCACGGTTGAGATGATAAACGGTGATCCTCCCCCTTCATAAGGAGCCACAAAACACAAAGACATCGCGTCCACACACAGGTCGGGTTAATACAAACACCGGCCACTCTTTGAACTCTATCCATTTGGAAGTTTCTTAAGACTGTTCCTGAGGCTGTTGAGCTACTTCCTGCCATGTCGCTCCCTTCGTTTTCTGTTTTTTGGATCTTACTTTTGTCCAAGTTGGAGCCTGTTGAAGAATATATATTTGTTAGGACCTTTATTATGTAAAGACATTCAATTTTGTATATTCTCTTGTGTATTTATTTTATTGTTTCCGCTTCTGGATCCTATGACGTGTCATCTGGGACAGATTTAAATAAATGTAAGTACACTGTTTATGGTATATGTGGCCAAATAAATGCAAAATAAATAAAATTCTATACAAATAAATGTATGCAGGACAACAAGGGAACACATAAGCAGGGAAAAGATAATTTGGTAAAAAACATTGATGGGAGTATGATTTTTTTTAATTCTGGAAAATAAATGAAATATAAGTATTTTCTTATCTATGTATATAAACACTTCTGTGAGGATTTTTTTCCCCTTAACCATATATTGGAGTGAATGTCCATCAATTATATCATATCAATTTATTTATTTTTTTCCTGTAAATATGCATGTATATAATGGATGTGCAGTACAATAGTTAGCAAGGTGAATAGATAAATAATAATAAACAAATAATAAACTGTTTTAATTTCTTATAAATATTCAGGAACTCACTCTGTGTCTTGAAAGAAGTTATTTGAAAAATGAACCATCATTAAAACAATAAATTATAACTTCATGACTGGTTTATTTACCAACATCTCATAGTGTATATTGTTGGATGTGGATCATTTTAGGAAACCAACCACAACATTTGGTCCCAACTGCCGCATCTCTCTCATCAGAATATACAAACTGTGTTTCTCAAGGGACGGTCGGATGAGATGGCGGCAGAATGGAAGAGACATTAGCAAGTTAAATGAGGTTACATGCAAAGAAGGGATAATCGTACCTGGATGTGGTACACAAATAACTACACTTTTTTTTAAATGCTAAAACACAACTGCCTGTAACAAATCAGAACCATCAACCCCCAGAGCAAGACACCGTTGCCGACTCCGAACAGTCGCTTACATTTGTTTACGGATAAACATATTCTCGTTTATACACGTTAAAAATTGACCCAGATATGTTTTCGATTCAACACTAAAAACATATCATTACACCTCAACAGTAAGCAATAAATGTATCCATTTTTGCTGCCATAATCGAATTCAGACGAGGTCACTTTACAAATAAATGAAACGGCGAACACCAAAAGAGTCGACATCACTGTACAAACTGAGTTAAAAACATCTGGGGAAAAAGAAAAAAAACGACACGCTATCAATCAAATCTCACCCACCTCATTCTGGAACGTGAGCGTGCCGAGAGAAGGAGACGACAATCACATTAGCATGAAGTCAAATCTGTCTTTTGTGAAATGCCAATCCAATTAGCACATCTTTGCTTTACTCCCTCTCCTTCAAGTTAGGCTTTTTGCATCTTGTGCAAGGATGATGTGCAGTAAAAAGAACTCATGAGCTAACAGTGCAGCTCTTAGACTCTCCTCTGGGACGTTTTTAAGCTAGGTGGCTCATGAAACAGGTTCCTTAGCATAACAAGAGGGAACATTTTGCAGTTTTCAGAGACAAACTCAAGTTTTTAATCCAGGATGAATACATTTATTTATGTTAACCATTCTTCTTATTGTTGTTATTAGTAGAAGATGAAGTAGCAATAATAAATAATAATAATAATACATACGTTTCTGCAGCGCTTTTCAAGGTACGCAAAGATGCGTTACATAAACTAAAGAATGAAGATAACATAGACACAGACAAGATACTAAGAATCACTCAAACAAAACAACAACCAGGCGAAGTAGGAAGGAAAATGTAGTAGTAGTTATATTCACTAATATTCACAAAATTATATATTTTTTCTTTTTAATCCATTAAAAGTTTATTGCAAGCATTAGTATCAAGATTGACGAGTGGACTTAATAGTTTCTTGGAAAACTTACCAGTTTCAGTTGCGGAAATGGTCCCAGTTGGTTCAAGAATTAGAAAAATAGCTCAAAACTTTTAAATTGTCACAAAGATGAATTGTAAATTCTGTTCAACTTTTCATGTTTTTGGCATTCTAAAAGGAAGACAAGATTAGATCTTAGAACTTCATCATATATGACACTTTAAATAAAGATGCTTTATTTTCTGCAGACCAGCGTAAGCTCAGTTCTACCTGACCACCCGTTTGTTTCTGGATTTCTACACGTTTTTTCATCAGTGTATTTAGTTACTACGTTATATGGTAACTTTCTGATTAACTTTCATATGTTTTGTGTTTTCCCTCAGTGGACAGTGCTTCTGGCGGCCAATCCATCTGGAATGGATCCGTTCTGTGTTTGTTAAACCGAGGAAGAGACTTTTCTTTGTATACATAGAACTCTTTGGACTTGCCTCGAGTGTTTTGTATAAAAATTGTGACTTTTATAAATTGTTGTTGTCTCCAGCGTGTCCTTGTTAAGTTATTCATGGCATTAAGTAAAGTATAAAAACAACATTACACGTTGCATACACAACTTTATCAGAACATTGTGTATCGTTTGCCTTATCGTCAAATTCAGATTCATTTTTCTCTCTCTCTGTCGCTGTATTTTCCTGCAGAGATTCTGTGTTTGTGAGATGTTTGTCCTAAATATTTGCTGCTGTCACATTTTCTTTGTAGATAATCTTCGGTTGCCGTCAACTGTGGTCCTTGACCCAGATGTGACCAACAGATTCAAGCCACTAGCTTCACAATCTTTCAATTGCCTAAATCCACCATTCACGTCAAAATGTGATTCTTTCACCAAAAAAAATAAATAAACGTGTGGCTGTTTGGAAACTCAGCAGCCCCTAAATTATCCTTCTCCATTTTCTGGCTTTCATCATTTCGGCTCTCGTGCTCACTTTTCCTTACACATGGATATTTTACCCACAGTTATATCGGTTCTGGCTTGCATATTATTTTCTTGCTTTCTTCTTTCCTTCTCGCTTCGGTCCCTGCATCTGCCAATTTCATGCCAGGCAAGTCCTTGGAGAATCACCAAGGGCATTCCAAACAATCAGAAGTGACTTTTCTTTTCCACCAATTAAATAAAACCCGATTCCTTAAGTATGCACCTTTTGTTACCAAAATGTAAAAATACGGTATTATTTTTTTTAAGGCATTGGAATACCTTTCCCACTTTCTATTTCACAGTTGAGGATGATTTATCTGAATAAAATTATTTGTGAATGGCCCAGAGCTATTTTCCACATGGGCAACCGTGAAGTCATATTGACACTAAACATATGGTCGGCCCTGTTTTGAGATATACTTGCAGACTCCCTACGTTTCACTTGTCTTAATGAATAATACCATGGTGGATTCCAGCGTCTGGAATCAGTGGAAATTTTCAACGGCACCAACAATGCTGCCATGCATGAATTAACATTTGTGCACTTTCATTATAACATGGTGCATGTGCTGGGTAACACCACACTTAGTTTGTTCATCTCCATTGTTTTAAGAGATGGATTGAAATATTGTCAGTATCATCTCTAAAAATGGTGAATACTTCTATACTATACTGCAGTGATTCCCAACCTGGTGGGTCGCGAAGGTATTGAAGGTGGGCCAAAAGTTCAAATGGATATTAAACATTAAACATTTCATTTTGTTTTTCATTATATTGTTTTTCTTTCGAGTATTGTGCATACATGTGACAAGGAAATGAGAACGCATTGTAATGCCTATGTATTTAAGGGGTCGGAGGTCGGCCACAAAGGTTTTTGAGGTTGGGGACCACTGCTACACCTAAACAGCTGATGAAGCATCATGAGTTTTTATTTTGAAAGACAAATAGATGGTACTCCTTATAATCTTTTGCTCCGATTTACTTTTTCAATGAAACCTTGAATGTCTTTTAAACTTAGAGTGACATCTAGTGGCCTTTTAAAATGATGACGATACGTTATCAGCTGTTTCATGAAGCCCCATAAACCCATCTCGACCTCACCCTCTGCATGGCAGCTCGGAAGAGTAACCGAAGCAACAGGCTCCTCTCCATGCACTGCAGAACGGCACACTGAGACATCATTTGCACCTTCTGCCGTAAGATGCTACAAATGAATCCTCTCTCTCAACTTCTATCTTGACTTTACCAATGAAGATATCAACAAACAACATTCCCTAAAAAAACGCTCCTTTGAATTTGTAAACATTGTATTGTATTTTTTTGTATTCATGTTTATATTTTGATTGTTTTGATATGAATTTATAGATGTTTGTATGGATTGATATGTAATTGCTGCTGGACAAAATGTTGGCCTACCTGCCTACCTACCTACCTACCTACCTACCTACCTACCTACCTACCTACCTACCTACCTACCTACCTACCTACCTGCCTACGTAAATTGTGGCACAAATTGTGTTCATAGAAAATAACATTTCAACAGTGTAAAAACATTATTAACCAAAATATGCGTAGGTCTTCCATCATATATGTCAGAATCTTTGTCATCATGGTACTGAGAATCAATACAGCATCAAAATCAAAGCAACTAATACTGGATCTGATCTTAATGTTTTATAGTTTTGAAGGAAATTGGTTGAAAATCCAACATTTAAAGGCAAAGAGGTCCAAAGGGAGGCGGAAGACGTAGAAATTCAAACATCTCCAAATGTGATTTAAAGCATTATGATTATATATAAAGTAAGAGAAATGTACTGAGTTCCATCTCCTTTCGTAGAAATAAGAGGATGAACACCCCAATACAAATTTAAATACACACTATTATACAAACAATTTATATAACAAACTGTATTTCAGCCTATAAAGGCAAGTGTAAGGCCTTCTCTATTTTGGGGGGTTTGGTTTACATCTTTACATCTTTACTGTTCTTTATTATAGATAAGCCAAACTAGAACTTGTATCACTACAGCGGTCTATTACAAACAACTACTATTACTACTATAATAAGAACTAACTATCTTCTATGGCCACTACTACACCAACAATTACTAGCATAACTAAGACCAGTACTAATACAACTGTGTTACAACTAAATCAATGAGAACATTTTTTTTACAAATACTAAAGTGAGCTTAAACAAACCTTTAAACCAAATTAAAATATGTTTTTCTTGTATTAATATAGTCTTATCTGAATGTATTAATGTCATATTCCCCTCTTAATGAAAACAGTATTCAAATATAATTTCTGCAAGAGTTGAGTCTTTTGAGAGTTTTATCTGCCCAACTGCTGCTTCATTTACTGCGACTGTTTTGAGTAAAACATAAATAAATCTCAAGCCCTTTAAATAAATATGCAAATCATCCTTCAAATTAAATCTGCTTCTGCTTGAAGAAATCAATCTCCGATAGCAATTAGTTAAACACACTTTTCCATACGTGTCCTCCGATCACTCCTTCGGCACGTGCAAAATAAGTGGATTTCAAATTAAGTTTAATTTAATTAGTTGAAAATAACTTTAAGTGAGTTAATAGAAGCAGTAGAAGTATATGCTGACCACACTTGTCGACATGCTTTATAAACTAACTCAGTGAAAACTTCGAGTGTCCTCTGGCTCTCTTTTCAAGATGAAGAAACTATCATAACACATCATTAGCAGTTTCACTAGGTCTCATTAACACCTACATATAGTTACAACAAGGGTCTTATTCATTTCACACATTTTATTTTATTAGCAGAAGAGAAATGATTTTTGGTCTGAGGAAAATATAACATTTAGCAGCGCAATCGTGTTGTTATTGTACCTGTGTTTTTCTTTACAAATAACAATATGATTATACCGTGAATTCTTTACTAAAGATATGACCTTACCTGTGATTTCTCTACTTCTCAAGAAATGATTGTACCTGTGTTTTTTTTTCTTTACCAATTAAGATATGACTATACTTGATTATAACTGTGTTTTACTTTACAAATGAAGAAATGATTATAACTGTATTTTTCTTTACCAAATAAGATATGACTATACTTGATTATAACTGTGTTTTACTTTACAAATGAAGAAATGATTATAACTGTATTTTTCTTTACCAAATAAGATATGAATATACTTGATTATAACTGTGTTTTTCTTTACAAATGAAGAAATGATTATAACTGTATTTTTCTTTACCAAATAAGATGTGAATATACTTGATTATAACTGTGTTTTACTTTACAAATGAAGAAATTATTATAATTGTTTTTTTCTTTAACAAATAAGATATGAATATACTTGATTATAACTGTGTTTTACTTTACAAATGAAGAAATGATTATAACTGTATTTTTCTTTACCAAATAAGATATGAATATACTTGATTATAACTGTGTTTTTCTTTACAAATGAAGAAATGATTATAACTGTATTTTTCTTTACCAAATAAGATATGAATATACTTGATTATAACTGTGTTTTACTTTACAAATGAAGAAATTATTATAATTGTATTTTTCTTTAACAAATAAGATATGAATATACTTGATTATAACTGTGTTTTACTTTACAAATGAAGAAATGATTATAACTGTATTTTTATTTACCAAATAAGATATGAATATACTTGATTATAACTGTGTTTTTCTTTACAAATGAAGAAATGATTATAACTGTATTTTTCTTTACCAAATAAGATATGAATATACTTGATTATAACTGTGTTTTACTTTACAAATGAAGAAATTATTATAATTGTATTTTTCTTTAACAAATAAGATATGAATATACTTGATTATAACTGTGTTTTACTTTACAAATGAAGAAATGATTATAACTGTATTTTTCTTTACCAAATAAGATATGAATATACTTGATTATAACTGTGTTTTACTTTACAAATGAAGAAATTATTATAATTGTATTTTTCTTTAACAAATAAGATATGAATATACTTGATTATAACTGTGTTTTTCTTTACAAATGAAGAAATGATTATAACTGTATTTTTCTTTACCAATTAAGATATGATTATACCTGTGTTTTCTATACAAACTTAAGATATTATAATACCTGTGATTCTTTACCATTTATGATGTAATTAAGCTTCTCCCGCTGTTGTTCCTTTCGGAACATGCATGTAATGTGTGAACTATGATGAACGGCTAAAATGTGAACCAAACTGTCAGTTCCGAAATAAACGATTCATTCATTCATCATTAATTACTTATGAATAAAGAAAGGTAGTGAAAAAATAAATCTTTATAAGTGTAGCTTTTTTTTTCTAGATCACATCTTATGATGGTGAAGCTTCATGAAACAGTTCGGTAGCTGAGGCTCTTTGTATAAAAACATGTGGCGTTCCAATAGAATAACTGATCAAACATTTGATTTCTTAACATTTTTCAATTTCAATTTGTGACTTAATTTTTCTTACCACTGTAATATGATTGACAGCTCACGTTGTTATTTTAAGACAAGGGTGGAAAAGATCAGGATAGCGAGTTTGCCCTTGAATGACTAGACTGCATTGAACCTCTGAAAGTTTAGACTTGAAGACATTCGTATGGAAAATAAAAAATAAAATAAACTCCCACATGCTGCGACGTATGAAACAAAAGCTGGTCTAGACAACCTGCTTATTCCTGTAATTATGCTGAGAAAACACGTATAGATGTGGACGACAGGTAGGAGTTTAGGTTAAGCTTTCACCCGAAATGTTTTCATTAAAAGTGCTCGGTTTTCTCCGAAGAAGAAAAGTTATATTCGAAGCCAGACAAATACAAATGAAAGCTGCTCATATAAAGAGGCTCTTAGAAAGATAGAAACTGATGACAGTGCGATATCAATTGGTGTAATTAATGTCCAGGTTATATTGGAAGGACATGGATAGTGATGTGGGCCATTTATCACCAGTGGGCTTGTTGCTTACTCTCGCCCCATTGAGCCATCGGAGAAGGCTCCCTGAGCAGAATCTTAATTGCGAGCTCAACCAAGCGACCCCTTCCTCCCCCAACCCTGGCGGTGACAGAACAGGGGACGAGACGGGAAAGTCAAATAGTCAGACCCAACTCTGCCTTTTTTTTTTTTTCCCGTGTAGTCATCATTATGTTGCCACGACAAATACACTGAACAGAGGATGACTGTGATGTTTGAGTGAAAAAGAGATTGGCCCACCTAGGCTGAGTGCAAACATGGGGAAGTGGGTCACACACTTGAAAATATATATATTTATAGAACAAATGAATGTCTCAAAGAAAACAGTAATTAATAGAAAACAGACACAAAAACACAAAATTTGTATTTAGGAAGTTGACAGAGCAAGCAGTGATTATTGAGAACACGAATGAAATGTAAACTTTTGTCAGAATAAGAACAAAGATATAGTTTTACTTTTTTGATTGACATATTCTCTAACTATAATGTTTATATAAGAATAGCTGGAAATACCCAGCTTTGTCGGTGGATATTGGGCAGAAATAACGCAAATTATCTGTATTTATTATGTCTAAAAACTATATAAATTGTAATGGCAGTCCACTTTTTAATTTAAGGATGGGTATCTGGAGTTACACTTCTATCAAGTTATTATTTATTATGTAATACAAGATCAAGATTGCTGTTGATACATGGTTTGTTAGGAGCCCCTAAAGGGACATGGAATAATAAACTTAAATAACTTCTTGACTCTTTTTTAACTTCTGGAGATCTTTTTTTTACTTCTCAGGATCTTTTTTAAGATCTTTTTAACTTCTCAAGATATTTTTAACTTCCCAAGAACCTTTTTTAATTTCTCAAGATCTTTTTAATTTCTCAAGATCTTTTTTTAATTTCTTAAGATCTTTTTTAAACTTCTCAAGATATTTTTTTAACTTTTCAAGATGTTTTTTAACTTCTCAAGATCTTTTTTAACTTCTCAAGTTCTTTTTCAACTTCTCAAGTTATTTTTTTGTCTTCCATGTGTGGGAGTCTATGAGATAGACCTACATTCATACAGTATTCTACTTTTATGATCGTGCAAAACCAAATATGTCAGATTTTCTGGTCGCTAAGACAACAACATCGATTATGACGTTCTATTCTTGTCAAAACTGGTCCTGGTATCTTCAGTACATCTTGCCAGGCCAGTCCAAACCTTCAGTAAATCTGTAACCAGTAAGGAGCCAGATTTCTTCAGCATCTTCTTCAGGTCAGGGAACCTGGTTGGTAGCAGTCTTCAAAGAAAGACGAAAACGAAAGAACAAACAATAAAATCTTTTAAATAAATTGAAGATTAAAATTGGAAATCTTAAAATGATTTTTCTTACTTAAGTGTTCTTACTTGAACAATGGTGAGCTATAGTTACAAAAATCTAAATCAAAACAACCAGGCTAGAAGAGTATTTATAAAATATATATGAAAATCCAACTGATGCGGTACAGAGATGAACACATGCTGGCAAAATAAATCTCAGAGTTTTAATCCAACAATTGGTTAATGTAAGATATAGTCTACTAAAGGCACACGGCTGGACCTCATCAGCGATCAAGACACCTACTCCAACCACCCAAGTGTTTTGGCCCTATTTGCCCGAGTGCTTTAGTTTGTACTTCTTTAGAGTGTTCTGACCTTCATGTTTTCTTTTAGACAAAGAGGTCTCTCTTCTTTACTTCTGTTTTGTTTTTTATTCCCCAGTTCGGTAAGTGCCTCGGTTTTTGAACATCCAGACATTGAGATATTGGAGCCTTTTTTTCTTAGTTATGTTTGTGTGTTATTTTTTGGACTTGAGAATGAGGCGTCATGAAGCGTTTGAAAACATAGCAACACTGTATTGATACTGTGTCGATACTGTGTCACTGAATACTGACACCTGCTGGACCTTAGCAATCACTACAAGCAACCCAGTGGACAGGCTCGATGTTATGACCTAGTATATACAAGTCATTGTATTTGAAATTGTGTTATTCATGAATTAATTGAATTTTGTAATATCTAAGACATTGTTATACTGTCAATTTAAATTGTTAACATGTATCATCATTTCAGTGAATGTTTTATGAATGAGGATGCTTGTGGACTGGGATTTTATTTAAACAAAAAAAAAGAAGCTTTTCAAGAGTTTTAAAATTGAGTTGGTTTCTCTTTTTCGATATAATTTCTCTTGCTGTGGAAAACAAACGTTCACATGGGAAAGATGCCTCAGCATTGAGGAGGTGGATTTATTTAAACAAGAAAATTATGTCAAAGAATTCAACAGTTAACCTGCAGAAAACGATACAAATAATAAACTTGGATTCACTTTAAAATTAATTTAAACTTTGGAAACTTTGAGAGGAACGGAAAGTAAAAACAAGTTCGAGCAAATACCTTTTTTTCCCAATACAAGATCAAAATGGTCCCACGTTTAGTGGGAGGCTTCCTTTTGAATAAAGTTTGACAGTTCGAAACAGTCCTGGTATGAGTCACGTGACTTTTGGGTTCCAGGTTGTATATATTGTGACAATTGTAACTTAAATAAATAAATAAACTTACGACTTACTACTTTCTTGTTGAATTTTGGAAATTGTAATAGCCTTCCATGAACTTATCAAAGATTAAACAAAAAAGAACAGATATTTTTATATAAGTTATAAGATATAAGTATTACTATACTTAGATTGTATCTTGTTCTTTCCCTTTATTTCTCTTTGTTCTTTTTCTTATTTTATTTTTATGAATAATTGCTGTATTGCTGTGTCTAATTGGAAAAAAAAAACAATTTTCTTAAGGAGACCTCCTGAGGGATCAATAAAGTTTGTCCTAACCTAACCTAACCTAAAGAAAACAAACTACCAAACCCAAATTCTGCGAAAATGAAAAACCAACATGCAGCTGAGTTTTTACCCCCAATTGGTTGAAAAGTCCATTTTGCAGAGAATTGCTGTTTGAACGTTAGAAGCAACTGTTCCACCTCAAAAGCATTTTTTTCTCCTGCCAAAATCACCTGGTTCTGCCTCAGAAGAATTCCTCAGCCGTTTTGCCAGATACTCTCTCTTACTCTTCTGCGATATTGTATTATTCTAAATGATCATTATTCGCTGGGGTTGACTTGTCAGGCCTCGTCTGAGGGGTGGCCCGTTTGAAGACTTTAATGTCAGGGAGGAAGCGGCCTGGTGCACAGCCAGCTCATCGGGAATACCAATGATGCACTCATTACCATCCATGTGTCTTACAATGTGGAGCCAGATGAGAAGACCCGTAGGAGGGAGGCTGGAGATAAGAGGAGGGAGGTGAGGCGTTGACAAGGGAGGCATGCAGAAGGGAGATGTGGCGGCTGGAGAATGACGGGAATGAAAATAAAGTAAACGTGGAGAAGACTTAAAAGTGAAACACCTGCTGTCCTGAAAAAAAAGTTTTCCAAAAAAGCTATGGGGATGTTATGGGAGGTCTTGACTGAACAGATCGTCGTCTGCAGTCGTTTTTTGAATCATCCCCGATCTCCTTTTTTCAATTCATCATTATTTTTTATCTCCCGTGACAAACTGTCGACTTTCTTCTCGACGACTGCGGAGGAATGCGAAAAGACCACAGATCTGTGATCACAGTCGTTGTCAGTTTAATGACAAACAATGTGATCACACGTCGATAATGAACAATACAGAAGTGCCAGTCTGTCAACAACACTCGCTTCAGAAACTGCCAAACACATTTGATGACAGTGAGACACAGAGCTCTTTCATTCAAATGAACGACACAAATCCGGCTATGAAGTTAATATAATGATACATACATTTTGTTTTCATTCCGTGTTGATCAACAAACACAGTTTCTTGGGCCTAACCCAGCTGGATAGGGCGAGAGGCGGGAGAGAACCTGAACAAATCACCTGCCAATCACATGACAAACAAACACTAGGGATGTTGAGATTCATCGATACTTGTAACTAAGTCATATTGTGAGAAAATCATTTTTGAATCACATCATATCATATCGAGAATAGGAGGGATTTTTTATCACGTCTTACAGTCAGCTTATTCCAGTGTATCGTATTGTATCGTCCACGGATTTCAGCAGTGATGGGCTGGTGAGGTGTCATGAAACAGTGTCTTGATTTTAAAAGGGCACTAGATGTCACTCTCTGCTTTAACATCTTTGGTTCTGATCTACTAAGTCAATGAAATTTGGCATAATGTTCAAAGTTAGACTGATATCTAGTGGCCTTTTAGAGGTAAGACACTGTTTCATGAGGCCTCATTGACACTTCTCTAGATTCCAGTGTATTGACATTGTATCGTGTCGTTCGCATTGTATCAAGTTACTTATTGAATCGGCCTCTGATTTGGAGACACATCCCTAATACACTCACTCATGGAGCATTTAGAGATTTAGGACTTTTGGAGTAAACCCAAGTAACCACTCAGGTACATTTAAGTTCCACACTGAAAGGATGGAAGCAAATCATCTTATACTCTCTGACGCCGTCCCTATTACAGTTATGGGAAATTAACATTCTTAAGGGGCCACATTTTATACATTGACTGTTGTGAGAGGCCACCAAGCAAAAGAAAAGCCTAAATAATATAGAAACATCCAAAATAACAACAACTGAAGTGGCAAAACTAATTTTTGAAAAGTTTGTGTTCATTAATTAATTTTTAAATGTTATGTTAAAGCACACTTATATCTTTTTAAGAGAAAATAAATGATAAAAATAACGACAAAAGCGGAGGACGAAAGTCCTAAAACAAAAACTCTTTAGTCATAATTAGAGTTGAAGTAGTAATGAATAAATCAAATAAATACCAAATGAAAAATAGTTTTCCACATGATCTTAGTGAGGGCCACGTTAATATAGTGGCCCAGCAGCAATAACACACCCATCCAAACAAACATCCACAAATACATGTACAAACAATCAAATAAATACAAGCAAAATATATAAAAAGGACATTAAATAAATGATGAAAAACTTGGCAACAAAATAAGGCAGGAGACCCAGATGCGGAAGCAGAGAATACATCCACTGAGGAAAGTTCAAAACAGTCCTAATAAATCCAGATCGGCCCACAAAGGGGAAAAGAGAACAAAATAAGAACAAACAGGCACTCGGAACGGAGGCAGGGCACGGCTGGAGATCGGGTGCCTCGTCGGCAACTAAACAAAAGGCAAAAACTCATGTGAGTAACGAAAAGCGCTGACAACGTCAGGAACAGTCCACAAGAGATTAAAAAATGCGATCCAAAACGAGCGAGAACGTGATGAAGCAAACCTGGTCTGGAGACGCAATACTCTGGCGAGTTCTTCCGGGTAGAGGCACTCAGTATCAATGGGAAGAACGCGCCAATCAATCATCCCCAGCCGCGCGCCTCCCAGCGTCTGTCAAGACAAAACAAAACATAAAAAACGGAAAAACACGTTCAAAATAAAACAGAAAGAGCTGAAACATGACAAGGAGCAAAGGATGTCTTAAAGCGTTTGATTCTGCAGTGCGTGGAGAGGAGTCTGTGGCTGCGGTTGGTCTTCTGTCGAGGGTTACTCCGGATGCATATGAGCCTTCATCCTTTTCTCCAGCACTGCTCCCACAGAGTCCACACTTCCCCCACATTACCTGATCAGCCTGTCCAGCCGGTGACTGTCTCTCATGCCGGCGCCCCAACACACAACCCCAAAGACCACAGCACTAACTATGACAGACTGATAGAAAAGGTGCAACATTTGGAGTCTGCTCTGACTCTTCCTGTACATTTGCCTGAGCTGACCAGTCCAGCCTGTGATCCAGGTGGACTCCCAGGTATGACTGGACCACATCAATGACCTGTTGATCTACTGTGACCGGCTGATGGGAGGGACTCCTGCGGAAATCACTGATCATCTCCTTGGTCTTGGACGTGTTAGGGATCAGACCATTTCTCCTGCTCCAGTCCTAGAGACCAGCCACCAAGACCCCGAACTCTGCTTCATCCCCTCCATGATACACAGCCGTATCATCAGAATACTACTGTATGTGGCGGGTTTTAAAGTTGTGAGCAAAGTCTGCGGTGTAAATTGAAAAGAGGCAGGGGGACAAAACGGTACCCTGTGGTGCCCCTGTTGAGTAGAAAATGAATTTTTGGGAAATGATCATGCAAGGGAGTAAATTAGTGAAATAAATACATATTTAAACCATTTGCTTTGTATTTTTAATTTGTTTTATATACACAGAAAATGTTTGTGACCCCGTTGTGTTTTCAATTAGACTTGTAATCCCCAGAGCAAAGTAAAGACCTAAATATGTGTAATACAACTTGGACATATCACATGAAACGATTGCCACGATTTGTCCTCTCGTCCCTCTTGACTTGGGAATAAACCAGCACCAGTGCACCCTTGTGTTCGCTTCTCAGAAGGTGAGTTGTTATTTTTTGGGAGGTGGGCTGCCATCATCCTGCCATGGTTACAACAGTACATCAGCAAACAAACAGCAGACGCTAATCTCATGTGCCAGGTTGGAAGAAGAGTCTCACTGGCTACCATCAGCTCCGCGAGTAAACAAGTAAGTCGTACAGATGTGACACTGCCGCTGCAGCTGGAGAAACCAAAAGGTGCCATTGTGACACCTGTCAGAACACCTTGGTACGAGCTCTCACTATCACACTAACCAGCTCCGTGAAGCAACAGTTGTTGTCAGAGGAAACAAAGTCTGGTTCGTAGCGAGACTCTCCACCTGAACATCCTCAAACTTTCTGTCCAGAAATTTCCAGGCCACAGATCGGCAGGACCTCAAACATCTTCTCGTTGGGTTAAATAAACGACTATATTCAGATCCTTGTTGGTGCTTGTGATGTCCTCTCACTTTCATAAAATTTAAAAATAAATCCATCAAGTTCATTTTAGCAGTGTTGTTGTATTCAAGCCTGACATTTAATTTCTACTGTGTTTTTGGGGGCCAGGGTTGATCCGTTAAAATGACAAAGCAATAGTTTTTGGTTTTAATGAACACAAACTTTACAAAAAGGTCTGGTGATTTACAATATTTATATATTTTCATAGTTAAATAAAGTAAAAATTAATTACATTCATATTTCAGAATGGGGTTTTGTGCATGTGTCTCCAACATTTGTTATAAAAAAAGAAAAAAAAAAGTTAAATTTAAAGTTAATATTCTAAAATCAAGTAATGTTTTTTGGATTAAGTCATAGTTTTGGTTCAAAAGTCGAATTGAGAGTTCTGGGATTGAAGGAATAATTCTGATAATAAAGTTTAAAGTTACATTTCAGGGATCAAAGCAATAATTCCAGTTATTCCAATTTTATGACTTTATGACTAAAGTCAGAATTCTGAGATTAAAATGAGAATTCTACGATAAAAGTGAGAATGCTGAATTAAAGGGAAAGAATTAGATAATGAAGCATGAATTATGAAATCAAAGGGAGAATTCTGTGAATAATAATTATGACTTAAAAGTTATTAAAGTCAGAAAACTGCAATTAAAGCCATAATTCTGAGATTAAACTGAAAATCATCAGAGAACTCTTGAACATAAAGTGAAAATTCGGAGATGAAATTCCCATTTTTTTTTTTTAGATTCTTAGATGTGAGGTTTGTTGCTTTACTTCCAAGTTTGTTTTATTCATTCGTGATTATAATTGGTTTCCCTCTGAGCCTGATCCTCTCCCGTGCTAATGACTCTCTTATATAACTTCACGTTACGAGACGGTTCACGTTTCAACTGAACAATTGTGACGGCGACAAAAACCAAAACAAAACCTTGAATGACAATAATAATTATCATCGATATAATCTTATAAACGCACGTGACGGAACAGGATCATTAATGGTTAGCTTGTCACCAACACTTTGGGCTCTCTTGGCAGATGTTAACGTTCACACCATCTCAACCGTACGTTGCCGGTTGTTTGAAGAGTGATGTGGAACCGTAACAGTTAACTCATTAACATCAACAAGAGACCCAGGTGCTTTCATCATGCGCGGCCCAGCCGTGCACGGATCAAAACGCCGCATCAAAACAAAGATCAAAGCTCGTTTAGCGGAACTCAACAATTAATAAATCGGGGGAAGCATCGGAGTCGCAGTCTTCGCTCGTAACATCTGTTTTGTTTTGTGAAGACCGGCTTTTCCCTCGTGCTTCCGCCGCTCAGCGCCGTCAAATCCTTGCGGACTTGAACTGAATATGTGTCGCGTTAACAAACATGCAAGCGTGTTGTTACTGCTCTACCTCCAATATGTCGTGATCTTCTCTGGGGTTGTCATGACTTCGCAGTAGTTCCATGATTCTCAATATGTATTCAACCCAGAAAAATTAATAATTATTATAAAAATGTTGCAACGAAGGTAAAAACAGAACCAGTGCACTTTCAAGATCACTACTTTATTGTATTTATCCTTTAAACTATTCAATATTTTTGTTCTTATGAACATAGCTTCACTATAATTAAGACAACGTCTGTTTTTGGCATGTTGGACCAGTGGTCGCTTTTCTAAAGACATTGCAGGAGGATCAATAGTTCAGCCGTGAACAGGAGATGTATTTATGTATGAACACATGCTCTTGTCAGAGTCTGTGCATTGAGGACTTTTGAAGGAAGCTGAGCTCAACAGACTTTGTTGAGTTGATATTTGGTGCTAAAAAATATCGTATACGCTATCTTGTAACCTAGACATTAAATACAACCGCTACTAGCATGAACATTAAACAAGAATCACCCGAAACCCTGGGTTCGAGACCCGTCTAGTTATCTAGTAAGTGATTGTTTTTATAATCTTATTGTGATGTCAAGCGTGTTGTTACTGCTCTACCTCCAATATGTCGTGATCTTCTCTGGGGTTGTCATGACTTCGCAGTAGTTCCATGATTCTCAATATGTATTCAACCCAGAAAAATTAATAATTATTATAAAAATGTTGCAACGAAGGTAAAAACAGAACCAGTGCACTTTCAAGATCGCTACTTTATTGTGTTTATCCTTCAAACTATTTAATATTTTTGTTCTTATGAACATAGCTTCACTATAATTAAGACAACGTCTGTTTTTCCGAAAAATTCTTAATCGGGTCTTAGTAAGTCATGTTCCTTAAGCGGTGCAGATGGTAAAAAGGTGACCTCCCAGGTCAGTTGGACATCGCAATTGAGGCCAAATGGTCGTGATTTTCTTAATGCTAGGGCAGACTGAGGCGGCCCAGATTTTGGGAGGTCAAACATTGTCGTCTGATCTCTGTTGGTATAAAGTTTTTAGTCGTTCGGTTGTCCAAGGCTGACGTTGCGAGGTCAGAAAGTACAGTCCCTGTTCAGAAACTTGAACTTCGTGGCCACTTTGTGCCAAAATAGGCGTCCAAAAAGTCTCAGTACGTGAAATCAAATAGTTGTACTAAGATTATTCACAAATAATTACTGATGGAATCGAGGTGGGCTTGTGATTTTTTAACTTTTTTTTTGCCTCCAATTGGGTGTCAATCTGGCGGCAAAACGTACAATGGTATTATTTCAAGCCTAGCGAGTGAGTTGAGGTGATGTCACTGGCGAGATTACCCAGAGTTCTTCTGGAGTACTTTCCGACTTGTATCATCTTCAATACAAGAGGGACGTTACAGTCGAGCAGTACGAAGGTATTTAGATGTTTTTAAGTGTCTTTTTTGGACGAAGATGAAGACAACTGAGCTCCAGTCGCTACATTAAAATGAACAAACATTTTTTTCTACAACTCTAAAAGGAACAGATTACTCTGAAAATAATCCCAACCCTTAGTCGACAAGAGGTTGTGAAGAAAATGAGTGGACAGCTGTGAATGACACTACATATAGTGATGCTATAATGAAGATGAAATTATCTTAATTTTTAGAGCTCAATGGGTGGCGCACTAAGTTTTAAAATAATGTTAAGATTTTGTTTAAAATGTTTTTGTTTTTTTTAGTATTGTAAAACAGAGGGTGCCATCTAGTGGGCTCAGAGAATTAGCACATTGTTTCATGATGCTTCATCAGGCCATTTCTACTAAAAATATATTGTTTTTAAAAACATAGAAAATAAACTAATTGTTATTAATTAGAGTTTTTTTTCTGTGTGAATAAGAAATAAAACTATAATTTTAATTAGATTATAATTGAATAGCATTGTTTAAAATGACTCCCTACTTGAAAGATATAATTCGGATAAAATAATTAATATAAATGAAAATATTATCAAGCCACAAAGTGCTTTAAATAATTTAATTAATGATAACAATACATTCTTTTTTTGCCATTTTTTTTGTTATTTACATGATCTAGTTTCCTTTAAACATAATTAAAACTGTGGCTCGGTGTAAACAACAAACCGTAAATGATTGCGAGGCTAACCGGATCAAAGCCATTATTTCAGACGGTTTGGTGGAAATACGTCGACTAGCAACCCTCGTGGCGTCATGTTTATGTTAACAAGGAGATTAATATGCAAACATTACTTTGCCACATAACTTTGTTTCACCTCCTCACAAACATGCAAAAACATGCATGACGAAAATGCAACACAAATAACTTCCCGCCATGTAACATCAAAGACAAAGTGCCTCGCTTGTCAGAATAATGCATACATAAGCAGATATTCTGCGTACATGGTAGAAGAAGTTGTGAGGACCAGACCGAGGAGAGGGGCCACCGTCCCTGGAGGAACGGCTGCAGATCTGTTTCTTCTCCCGACACTCATCTGCTGATTTGTATTAGCCTGCTTAGATGGGCGACTCCATTGATCTCGGCGAGGACTAAAATTAGCCAATTAATGAGTCGCAGGGACGAGCGGGCTTGATGCAGAAGTCATCTGCCAAACAAAGTTCTCGCTCTGCGGAGACGTCAGGTTCGTACGGCGTCGACCGCATGTAAACACCTCTGGGATGAATGATTCATGAGCGCCACAGTCGCTGTTACTTTGGTATGCAAACCAGATATGTAAATAAATGGCAGCATGTTGGACCAGTGGTCGCTTTTCTAAAGACATTGCAGGAGGATCAATAGTTCAGCCGTGAACAGGAGATGTATTTATGTATGAACACATGCTCTTGTCAGAGTCTGTGCATTGAGGACTTTTGAAGGAAGCTGAGCTCAACAGACTTTGTTGAGTTGATATTTGGTGCTTTTGGTTTTTGACTATTGAGTTAAAAAATATCGTATACGCTATCTTGTAACCTAGACATTAAATACAACCGCTACTAGCATGAACATTAAACAAGAATCACCCGAAACCATGGGTTCGAGACCCGTCTAGTAATCTAGTAAGTGATTGTTTTTATAATCTTATTGTGATGTCAAGAATTACATTTTAGGTATTATTGTCAAGAGACATTGTTTTGAGGAAAAACTAAACAAAAATATCCCAAATCTCCTTTTTTTTTCTTTTTTTTTTTTTTTATATTCTTACATTATTGGCACCAGAGAGTTTATTCTGAACAGTACTACCTTTACATTTTTTATGATTATTGTTAGATTTGAATGGAGATATTACATTGTATTTTGTTCGAAATCTGAATATTTATACAGAACTATTATAGTCCATATTGTTGTTGAGGAGACGTCATTTTTGCCGATAATTTTGTTTGAACTTTGTTGAACTTTATTCTCCAGGATGCCTGGTTAAATGTATTTTTGGAATTCAGAATATACATTAACTGACAGAGTGAGAAGTACATAAAAATACCAGAATATGGTCACTGTACCTGTAGGTATTATGTGAGCAGGTGATACCTTTTCCTGGACAAATTGGTGAGCAAACCGAGCGCACCTTCACTAGAAACCACAAGCAAAGTCTTCCCTGTTTTCAAAGTTGGTTCTGTATAAATATTCTGATTGAACAGAACTCAATGTCATTTCTCTCTTTTAGTCAAACAAATGGTAGAAATATGAAGGTAGTACATGTTTCGAAAACAAAAAACAGAGTTATCCTTTTTTTTCAAGGTTTAGTTAATCTTCAAAAACACTTTCTCTTATTATTTTGTCTGGGGCTCCCTAGCAAATAATTTTTGACTTCAATAAAATCATGTTGTTTTAAATTAGATTACATTCTTAAATGTGGGTATTTGGATTGTAATTGCTCAGTTTTGTTGACAGTTTGAAAGGATGAGAATTTAGAAATATTATATGTGAAACTAAGAAACAATATTCAAAGAATTCTTTCAAATTGCGGCTGATTTGTGAAAACATTTTTATAGTTTTATGTTTGGTAAGTAATGGTTTGTTGTTTTTGGTGCCGGGTCAAAGGCAAGTCAAAGAAAGAGGATCATTAAATAAGTAGCAGCAGAGGATGTTTGCGTATTGGTTCCTCTTTAACATTTTCGGATCGCCCACCACATCAAACGAGCGAGATAATGAGGGGCAAAATGGATGAAGATTCACAGTTTAAAGACAAGACAAGACTTTAAATAAGAATAAATAATAAAACAGACGCTCTCTGAAGAAACATCTGTTGGCTTCCTTGAAAACATCCCTGTTAGTAAAGGGAAGTAAATACCAAATAAATGACTTGTAGAAGGTAAAAACAAGAGCAAAAAAAGAGGGAACTGAGTTATTATTTCACCTCAAAAGCAGGATTCCCTGGGAAAATAATACTCCCGCAGGTCTATTTAATCGTTTAAAGTCTTGAGTATAAACTTTGGAAGTCTGCTGAGCATTTGTTGCTTTGGAAAAATGCAAAGCCGTTTGGAGTTTATATTTTAAACGTGTTTGAAAGATGTGAATTATATCAAAATATGAAGTATACCCATCGCTTTAAACTGGATATTAACTAGAAAAATAGTTACAGACGGTATCACAAAACGACGTCTATTTCATGGTGATGGTCTGATGAAGCTTTTCAGAGCGTGTAAAATGATACTGTCATCCCTACAATCTTCTCCTTTGAAAGGCTATTTTAATAAAAACTGAGAGTTACGTATATTGACCTCTAAAAATAAGGGCATTTAAGCTTTAACAGCCCATTACTACGAATGATGCATTAGCTTTATTCATCCTCTCATTCGCCTTCATTGATCTTAACTATTACGTGGGCTTTAAAATGAGTACGTAGGTAAATTGATGAATTAAAGTTAAAAGATTGATTCATTACAAGCAGTATTTATGAAGCGTATTTATATTGTGAATTTTAATCCACGTCAAAACTATGCTGAAACGGAGTAAAAAATATTTTAAAGCTGTTATCAATTAGGAAGTAAGACAGTGCTATTAACAATGCTTGATGAAGCTTCATGATCCTTCTTCTTAAGAGTTCCCTGGATGTCTGCTTTACAATATCTAACTTTGATCCTTCATGTCAGTTTTAAACTGAGGGCGCCACCTACTGATATCCTGAGAAAAAGGGCAATGCTTCATGAAGCCACACATCATTTTTTAAACGAACGTGAGGTCTATAGAAATAGCAGACGGCTTCATGAACCTTCATCGACCAATCATCTTTAATAACAGATGTGTGTAAGTCAAAGTCAGTGGTGTCAGTGAGGTTCATGTTTGGTGAGGCACTGACTCCTTTAGTGTCAGTTTAAAAAGTATATAAACCCCAAAGGGTAACTTATTCAAATGGATACTGGTTATTTTATATCTCAAAAGGATTCTTCACACACACATGCATACACACACACACAAACACACACACACGGTCTTGGGTAAAAATATTAAAAGACGTTTTCTATGATTTTAATAGACTGATGTTCTCACCTTGATGCTTTCATGGTCAAAGACATCAGCCAGACTGTGGAAAACCGAGGCAAATAAACGTATCTGTGAGCATTATATTGGCGACGTTGCATGAATCCACGCAGCTTGTGATGGATTGCGCATTGAGAGGTGAGGCACTGCCTCACCTGCCTCCCCTGACCGCACGTCCCTGGTCAAAGTTCACAGCAAAATAGTTCATGACTTGAAAAATTAACTCTGCTTTCATCAATAATATCTACACAACATTAAAAGGAAGTACAGTTTTCCCTTAAGAGTACACTTTAAATGGTTTCAACACTTTTTTGGATGTTTCGCTATACGGTGGGATTAAGGGATGTGTCGTGTACATCTAACATATGTTATATTGGCTAGAATTAAATATTGGATTTGATATTGCAGTATCCGCTGAAGAACAGAAAGATTCAAGAACGGCTACTTTCCTCTGACCACCAGACTGCGATATAACTAGTGATGGGCTGATGAGGCTTCATGAAACAGTTTGGAGGTGAAGCAGCAAACTCACTGTGTCATGAAACAGTGTCTTAATTTTAAAATGTCACTAGATGTCACTCTCTGCTTTAAAATATTTGGCTCTGATCTACTAAGTCAATGAAACTTGGCATCATTTACAAAGTTAGACTGACATCTAGTGGCTTTTTAAAGGTAAGACACTGTTTCATGACAGAGTGAGTTTGCTGTTAAACTGTTTCATGACACAGTGACTTTACTGTTAAACTGTTTCATGACACAGTGACTTCACTATGAAACTGTTTCATGACATAGTGACTTTACTGTTAAACTGTTTCATGACACAGTGGCTTCACTATGAAACTATTTCATGACACAGTGACTTCACTATGAAACTGTTTCATGACATAGTGACTTTACTGTTAAACTGTTTCATGACACAGAGGCTTCACTATGAAACTGTTTCATGACATAGTGACTTTACTGTTAAACTGTTTCATGACACAGTGGCTTCACTTTGAAACTGTTTCATGACACAGTGGCTTCACTATGAAACTGTTTCATGACATAGTGACTTTACTGTTAAACTGTTTCATGACACAGTGGCTTCACTATGAAACTGTTTCATGACATAGTGACTTTACTGTTAAACTGTTTCATGACACAGTGGCTTCACTATGAAACTGTTTCATGACACAGTGGCTTCACTATGAAACTGTTTCATGACATAGTGACTTTACTGTTAAACTGTTTCATGACACAGTGGTTTCACTATGAAACTGTTTCATGACACAGTGGCTTCACTATGAAACTGTTTCATGACACAGTGGCTTCACTATGAAACTGTTTCATGACATAGTGACTTTACTGTTAAACTGTTTCATGACACAGTGGCTTCACTATGAAACTGTTTCATGACACAGTGGCTTCACTATGAAACTGTTTCATGACATAGTGACTTTACTGTTAAACTGTTTCATGACACAGTGGCTTCACTATGAAACTGTTTCATGACATAGTGACTTTACTGTTAAACTGTTTCATGACACAGTGGCTTCACTATGAAACTGTTTCATGACACAGTGACTTCACTATGAAACTGTTTCATGACATAGTGACTTTACTGTTAAACTGTTTCATGACACAGTGGCTTCACTATGAAACTGTTTCACGACACAGTGACTTTACTGTTAAACTGTTTCATGACACAGTGGCTTCACTATGAAACTGTTTCATGACATAGTGACTTTACTGTTAAACTGTTTCATGACACAGTGGCTTCACTATGAAACTGTTTCATGACATAGTGACTTTACTGTTAAACTGTTTCATGACACAGTGGCTTCACTATGAAACTGTTTCATGACATCGTGACTTTACTGTTAAACTGTTTCATGACACAGTGGCTTCACTATGAAACTGTTTCATGACATAGTGACTTTACTGTTAAACTGTTTCATGACACAGTGGCTTCACTATGAAACTGTTTCATGACACAGTGACTTCACTATGAAACTGTTTTATGACATAGTGACTTTACTGTTAAACTGTTTCATGACACAGTGACGTCACTGTGTTGTTCTCAGTATTATCTTGATCTTTAAAGTATGTACTTTTTTGAGTATTGTTTTGATTGTCTAAGCGCTTTGTGACCCTAGTCTCGAAAAGCGCTATATAAATAAATATTACTTACTTACTTACTTACTTACTTACTATGAAACTGTTTCATGACATAGTGACTTTACTGTTAAACTGTTTCATGACACAGTGGCTTCACTATGAAACTGTTTCATGACACAGTGGCTTCACTATGAAACTGTTTCATGACATAGTGACTTTACTGTTAAACTGTTTCATGACACAGTGGCTTCACTATGAAACTGTTTCATGACATAGTGACTTTACTGTTAAACTGTTTCATGACACAGTGGCTTCACTATGAAACTGTTTCATGACATAGTGACTTTACTGTTAAACTGTTTCATGACACAGTGGCTTCACTATGAAAGTGTTTCATGACACAGTGATTTTACGGTAAAACTGTTTCATGAGGCCTCATTGACACATCTCTAATTTTTTGTGTGACCTTTAGATCTAAGAAAAAAGAAAATAAAGGTCTACCATTCAGCAGGGCAAAAATTTTTCCTGGCATTGCTTTAAAATCCTACGCTTTCACATATTTCTTGCGGTTCTTACAAATAAAGCCTTGCCTCTAAACACTTTAAATCTGCTTTTGTATTAACGTTGCTACATATTCCCACTTGAGATTTTAAAAGCCCATACAGAGGTGGGTGATAATAAATAATGATCATAAACCTATTTAAGCCCTGAGCTCACAAAGCTGATTACATATAATAATGTATATTTGTGTACATTAATGGTAATTTATGAATTCTTGTCCAGATGGCTCGAGAAAATGGCTTCGAAAATGAGTGTGTGTCCGTCAAGGTCATAGAAAATGTATCAACGTCTTGGCTAAGAGCCACGCGGTGAGTCAGGGATTCAACACAGTGACACGTGTGACTGCGAGGTCAAGACAATCACTGCTGAGTCAACCTCTCCCTGCGCGATCAAACTCTCAAATGAGCGTGTTTTGAGCCGGAGAAAGTTAACGCTGGAGGTACAGGGCTCTAGAGACGCACAGCTGCTGTGCGCACACACACGTTTATTGGCATTCCAATCGGTTCTTACACACCGTACATCCAACATGCAGCCTCGTGGGAAATATAGAGATCACTGAGATCATTCTCTTAAAGAAAGAGCTCTCGTCCACTTTCCACTGTCTGTGTGAGCGACGGCACGTCTCTGTGCAAAAGTCTGGAAAAATCAAAACATATCACAAGAAGGTTTGTGAAGAACTGAATTAAATCGACACCAGGACAAGCTGACCGTAAACAATATAAAGAAGATTTATATCCACAAAAATGTATTTAGCTCGTCACAGATATATCTGTGTCTCAAGTCGCGCACTGCTCTACTTTACAGTACACTATAAAACGTTGCACTTACTTGCACAGTGCACACATTTCAACAGTGTAGTACTGTCTCAAATCAAACTCTGCTGCTACACACTAACAGGAAATGACTCGACAGATTCTTCTTCTACTACTTTTTAACACTGATTGTAACCAGTCGTTGAAACATTATCATCAACACTTGACAACATTTTTCTACAATTGAAACAAGTTGTTAAGTTGTGTTTCATTTTGTTATTATTATAATTGTGTTGTTTTGTGGTAAAATGAGTGTTTTCTCGAGACATTTACGTTAGTATCTGCTCCGAAGACGCGTCGTCAGTGCCGTAGCTTCAGTTTAGCTTCATCTACGTCACTAAGATGGAGGTCGTTGAAGGTGAAAAGTGTCCAATGATCCACACTCAATTGTCTGGCTGTTGAGTGCACCAATCGAGTGCTCATCGCGCACTACATTTGGCACATTGGGACGCACTTGTGCACTCAAAATATAAAGTGTAGGTGCAGATGTGTGCGATTTGGGACTGTGTGTCATAGTAGACTGTGGAGACAAAGTGAGCCAAATCGCAAGATGTAGCATGAGTATAGTCGTGTATCTTCTGTCACAAACACGATTAAAATATAAACATATTTAATTGGAGGTTTTGTGCATCTGTTTGGATGAAGATGACACTAAAATTAATAAACGTTTTTGTCTAAAAAGGATCAGATAATCCCAACCCTTAGTGGACATAAGGGTGAGAAGGAAAATGAATTAGAATTATGGGTGAACTACTACTACAAGAACACCACATCATCCACCCTTTAGAATTGACAACCATTGGATGACTTACAGATGAAGGGAAGATGGTTCAAAGAGAGGCAGAGATGTTTAAGGGTACTGAAGAGGGAGAAGCAAGCAAGCGAGAAGGGATTAGTAAAACAAAAGAGCAGGTGAGCACTGATGGACGTTGTAGCTAAGAAAGAACATCCGTGACGCCGAGAAAAATGAGGGGAAAAGAAGCCTCGGAGCAAGGGCGGGTGCCTCGGGGAGAAGGAACTTTTCACCAATTGAAACAAGATATTAAGTTGTGTTTGATTTTGTTATTGTCGTTGTTGTTTTGTTATGTGGTAAAATGAGTGTTTTCTCGAGACATTTACGTCAGTATCTGCTCCGAAGACGCATCGTCAGTGACGTAGCTTCAGTTTAGCTTCATCTACGTCACTAAGATGGCGGCCATTCAGGGTGGAAATTGTCCATTGATCCACACTCAATTTTCTGGCTATATAAGTGCATTAATGGAGTGCTCATTGCACACTTTTCACACACTACTTAATATAATAAAATATTAAGTGCAATTTCAGAAGTGCCCAATTTGGGACACACCATGTTTCTCTTAGTTTCCCTGATCGCAATATATATATATATATATATATATATATATATATATATATATATATATATATATATGTGGTATATATATGTGGTAAAATAAATGACTACAAGGTGCCCTCAACTCAATCAGTTAAAGTTTTTTTTTCTACTTACTTTTTGTAATACTTTTACAGGTGTTTACAGGGTCTGATGTCAGTGGTAGGAATTGCTTGGACTGAAGTGGTACTTACACTGTCCCTGGCCGAGATACAGCCTCTGCTTCTTTCTGACGGATCACCTGGTCAAACTGAACTCCTGCCTGCCTTGACCAAGACACTTGCTACACTTGGCCAGTAAACATTTGAACACAACTATTTGGGTCTTTTATAGTGCGACTTGGTTCATACATAACCTGGTACATGGTGAAGTGAAAGCAGGATCATCTAAATGTAAATCCAAAGATATTCATTCCAGTTTTTTTGCATATCTGCAAAGAATACTGATATTATTTTTATTTATTTTAAACTGTAGAAAACAAAAGATTTTTTTTTTCACGTACACCAGACCAAATCTCAGATTTCCACCCACCTGTGCTCATCAGCGGTGGGTAGTGGCGACTTTTGACCTCACCTCAAGGTCCTCACACAACAATTATGATCTGGGGGTCATTGGTCATTGGTCTGGATCTGCTTCCATTAAGTGTATCAACGTTCCCATTACGGTTATTATTCGTCCAGCTTTTGTGTTTTTCCTGGTGTTATCTTTATCTTTTTAGTTTATACTAGAGAGTAGTAGAGTATTTTTTTGAATTATTGTTTAATACTTTGTGACCCTGATCAGGCAAAGGCGCTCTATTAATATAAATGACTTACTTATATTTTAAAACATTTGAACACCATAAAAACAAAGGGACCCCAAATAGATACTACATAGGTAAATACTTTTGAAGCATTTTAGGTTTTATGTTTTTAATATATTTTAAAAGCAACTGGTTAATCATATTATTAGTTCACAATATTTACCAAACCAAACCTTTGGGTCGATTTTAACAAGGTATATTTTTTAAAGGCTTAAGAAATCCTGGTGCCTGTCAGTACCAACAACCATTTGCACATGAGTGTTGCATTGAAAATACACAACTTTATTTAAATAGTTGATAACGTGGCGTCTCAAAGCATCAATTTTATGAAAGATAAAGGAGAAAAATATTCATTTTGTTTAAAACATCAAGTGTTTAAAATCAAGATAACTATTAAGTCGTCGCAGGGAGAAGTTTTTGTTGGCCAGCATGACATGTTTAGAGGAAAACATGTTTGTGTAAAGCCTGGTAATAAAAGAGATTGTCCCAGTTTATCACACGGTAAATCATTATGTCATGTTTCAACTAATTGTACATCGTCAAAGACAACACATCCTGATGTCTAAAGTAAATGTACACAGGCCCCATTATTATTTTCTCTTGATTTTGTTTTATCTTCCCATTTAAAGTATATACTTTATTGATTATTGTTTTGATTGTTTAAGCGCTTTGTGACCCTGGTCTGGAAAAGCGCTATACAAATAAAATTAACTTACTTACTTACTAACGTTTCTCCTCTTCATAAAATCGATGCTTTGATACTCGAAGATACATTCTCGGCTTTATGAATAAAATCATGTGTTAAAATGCAACACATGACACATGACACTATTATACCATAATATGTTTTGGCGAATCTAAACGGGCATTGTTCATGTGTGTCACTTCACGATCTGGAAAATCATCAGCAATCCATTTGTATGAATATTTGTTCCATTAAAAAACATAGTTTTATTTTATAACTAACAATGTATTGTCTCATTGAGTCTCAAAACATAGTTTTTATGAAAGATTAATATTAAAATGAATAATGGAGTCTGTGTACATTTACTCTTCGTTAAAACATGACGGAATTATTTGAATTTATTTAAAACTGTGAGCTTGCAAATGAACCACCATATTGCAGGACCAACTTATGTTCTACGATCCTCGAAACAAACAGACAACCGTGTGGCTCACGCCATATTTTCCTATAAACTTAAACGGACATGCTGGCCAACAAAAAATTCTCTGGAACGTCTTAATATTTATTTTGATTGTAACAACTAGAATGTATAGACACAATAAATTATTTCTTTCATAAAACCGATGCTTTGAGACTGAAGTGACGCTATGTTGCCGGTTATATAAGTTGTGTACTTTGAATGCAACAGACATGCGCAAATGGATCACTGATTTCCTAGATCGTGTTCCACGCAATGTTTTTGTCCGACTCTGGTTGCCGTTAAAACATGGAGGATGGAAACAGGCCATTCCTGGATCAGGCAGATTTCCCGGATCGTGTACTGACAGCAGCCAGAAGCGACATGTTGCTGACCCCTGATGTAAAGAATAGGACCATCCACAAGGAGAGAAATCTTTTCAGGCTGTTGCTCCTAAGCTTTGGAACGATCTTCCTCTCTCTTTGCGCTTGATGATCTACTGACTCCTTTAAGAAACATCTTAAGACGTTTCTATTTGTTCAGGCTTTTCCTTGAATTTCTCGAACTCCTGTGTTGTTCTCAGTTTTATCTTGATCTTTAAAGTATGTACTTTTTTAGTATTGTTTTGATTGTTAAAGCGCTTTGTGACCCTGGTCTGGAAAAGCGCTATATAAATAAATATTACTTACTTACTTACTTACTTACTTACAACTAGTACAGAATATGTCACGTAATGTTTAGAGTTGACAATTGCATTCACTTACAATCTACTTTTATTAGATAGATAGACTTTATTAATCCATCTGGAGATCTTCTGAAGTATTGTTGGAGTAGAAATATATGATTTGACTCGTTTTCTCTCTGCATTTACTTAAATACTAGTCGTTACAACGCCATTATCTTTATTCCCATCATCTTTGACCTACTCAAACAAGATGTTAGCGTGTTTTTTTATTTTATTTTGGACTGTGGGTCAATGTATTGGTTGCATGAATAACCTTTAGGTTCATATGTTTCGTTCTACCTTAAAAACATATATGAACATTGTTGTAACATTCCATTTTGTTTAAGAAAAATATATTTTAAAATACATGTTGAAATACACATTAATGCAAGTGTATACAGTATATTGTACATATCGTTTTATTCAGCCTTTATTGGACGACATTGTTTATTTGAATCCTCACTAAGAAGGTTTGGCTTCTTTTTCTTTTTTTCAAACTTGTTTAAATCAAAAATAAAATGAATGTTATTTTAATCTAGTGTCACTAATAACTCGATTTTTGGGCCGACCCTCGTCCGTCAGGCTTTCGGCTCCAGGCCAAAATTTGTCAAGAGTTAGTTATACCAACAAAAAGCCTGATGCGAGGGTGCAGGGGGCGCCGGAGAGTCAATGAAATACTCATCTATTTTTCCAATCTTTCCCTGCCTGCCTCCATCCATTCCTCATTTCTCAGCCACCTCCAGCTCTGTCAAGCTTCTCTCTTGCCTGCTTACTTTCTCTCACGTAAGTAGTTGCCATTAATCACCGCGAGGCAAGACTTGTATGGATTTTTGTCAAATTGCTTCTGCCACATAAATCTAGCACATATAAATGTATATGCCTTCAGCTCACAACCGATCCATGATTAACTTGGGTTAGTTTATTTGCATTTTTTTTTTTTTTTCAATGCAGTTTGTGGCCGTACAAGATGTGATATTCATAGCTCATGCTTGGTGAGGGATCATATGAATAACTCTGTCAGGGATCTGTGGAGAATCCATCATGTGGCGGCGGGGGTGATGGGTAATAGCTAGTGACCTGCACACACCGGAGATTTCACTCACACCTCTTTGCTGTCAGGTCAGGGCGGTCCTACACTGTCTGTGTCCTAGTTCCAGGGTGAAAACTGTCCGTCCCTCAGCGGCGGAGTTGCTGATGCATCGTGGCACCGGGAACAGTTTCAGCAGGGAGTCTCCGCCACCTTCCACACGATCACCGATGATGACCAAAGGACAAGGTCAGACGTTGATGACTTATAAGGCGGATGCTTGTCTCGCTGGACGAAGCAGGACAGGCAGGCTCACGATGGACTCGACAGAATCTTAGATATGGAGTCTACTGACTCCTTTAAGAAACATCTTAAGACATTTTATTTGTTCAGGCTTTTCCTTGATTTTCTGGAACTCCTGTTGTGTTATCAGTTTTATCTTGATCTTTAAAGTATATACTTTATTGAATATTGTTTTGATTGTTTAAGCGCTTTGTGACCCTGGTCTGGAAAAGAGCTATACAAATAAAAATTACTTACTTACTTATATGTCGATAGAATCGCGCTCTACAAATATTACTTACTTACTTACAGAAACCTTTAAACACACTTTTTTTTTCAATCAATCAGTCAAACAATTCTGACATTGATGGAGACGACTTTATGCTTGAAATTGACTTCAGTTAATTCCGTGTTGAGGCTTCATGAAACAAGTGATGAGGTATCATGATACAGTGTCTTCATTTTGAAAAGGCCTTAGATGGCGTTCTGTAAAAATGAAGCCAGGTTTCATTGAATTAGTAGAGTCAGAGATTGTAAAGCAGAGAGTGACATCTAGTGGCGCACCTTTAACTAGTTGTTATTGCGAGGTTAGTTGAAATGAAATAGAGGCATGATGGAATTAGCTAGAAAAGAAGAGTGTGTGGTAGTGATGTGTTGATGAGGCTTCATGAATCAGCTGATGACGTATCATGAAACAGTGTCTTCATTTTGAAAAGACCACTAGATGTCACTCTCGCTCTACAATATTTGAGTCATTGGCATGTATTCAGGAGACCCAGGAGTGGAAACCTTCCATGGAGTCCGAAGAACATTCCAACAGTATTTAATTTACAATCGTCAAATACATAAAAACAGAAAATGTGTCCAATTAATAATCTCGAAACCCTAAAACGTATCAAAACAGGCACTCAGGCAGGAGGCAAGGGAAAGGCTGAATAACTGGATCTGACCGGGAACTAAAAATAAAGAACTCCTACTTATCTAATAGAATACTTTGGTGGATTCTTGGGAGAGGAGACGCTCCCTATAAATGGGTAGAATCTGCCCCTCAATCATCCCCAGCCGTGTGCACCTGCCTGTGCCTGTCAACAGAAAACAACAACAAAAAACTACAAGAGACCGACTCAATGAAATCATAAGTAAGGAAGTAGGTAATTTATATCTGTAGAGCGCTTTTATAGACCAGGGTCACAAAGCACTTAAACAATCAAAACAATACAAATAAAATATACTTAAAAGGTCAAGATAACACAGGAGTCTCAGAGAATCAAGGAAAAGCACGAATAAAAGTGTCTTGAGATGTTTCTTGAAGGAATCAGTAGATCATGAAACACAGAGAGATATGATGTGATATGAGGTACTGTACATAACACAATGGTTCTGATCTACAAATTCAATCAACCTGGCATTATTTCAAACTAATAGTGTCGGCTGGTGATCTTTCAAATGACACTTTATCATGATTGCACTTTACCAGGATAACCCACCAGCTTAATGAGGCCTCAACCCATCACTAGTTGAAAACGAATTATGTAGTGATGGGTCAATGAGGTCTCATGAAAGAGTTTGGAGGTGAAGCCACTGTGTCATGTGATGGGCGGGGCCTCTGCACCTTAGAGACCGTGGACCGCCCATGGAATACTGCTGGCCCCCCAAACTTCCCTCATGGGGGAGGTGGGCTGCGGCTGTTGGGGACGGTCTACAGTTCAAAGATTGGGGGCCGTTCCCGGACGGCTGCAGCCCCATTGCCCCCGCCCTGCCCGCACAACCGTGGCCCCCCCTGTGACCCGGGGGACCTGGGCCGGTGCCTGGCCATTGCTCCCCCGGGCTCATGCGGTGGCACTCGACCCGGCTACTGGCCGTGTCCGCAGGGTATTGGGGGGGGCTCCGCCGCCACTGCTGTGGTGGATCCCTATCTCCTTGACTCGGTCCCCTGCTATGGACTTGGTGGCAGCCTGACGGTCTGGGGGTCCTCAGTCGCCCGGCCTGGCCCCGGGGCCCTATCCCCTGACTGGTTCTTCTGGCTGCCCCTCTGCCCCGGTGCCTGCGCCTGGTGCCTCCCCCTCTCTGCTTCCTCGGTCGTCCTCGCCTGTGCTTGCCCTCTCGCGCCCCCGGTGGTGGTCCGCCTTCTCGCTGGTGTTTGGGGTCGGCTCTGGTGGTTATCTCGCCTGCCGGGTCCTGGTCTCCCGCGGGTTCCTGCCGCGGCTTGGGCCCCTGTGTCTGGATCTGCTGTGCTAGGTATGTGCCCTCTGGCCTGGCTATTTCAACCTCCCCCCCCCCCTCTCCCCTCGTTATATCTTCACCCGTCACCGGAGTCTGTATACCTGTGTATTGTATACATTTGTCCCAAACCCACACCTTTTTATTTCTCTCCCGGAGCCCCAGGGATCCACCTCCAGAGCTGCTGCTGATCCAGGATCTTCACCACGTCATCAGATCCCGAGTTCTCTCCAGCACCCCCATGGACCCTCCTACACTCTCCTCTTTTCTCTCACTATATCCTCCCTCACTCCTCTCCTTATCCATCTGTCTACCCCCCCATCCTTCCTCCCAGCCGGTCAAAGCGGCAGGCCGTCAACAATGAGTCTGGTTCCGCTCGAGGTTTCTGCCTTCTAAAAGGAAGTTTTTCCTCGCCATTGCTCACTGTACAGTGTTTTGTTTCTTGCTCTTTGTTGAATTGCTGGGATCTATTTTTCCTTAATCAACTGTAGTCTTATTTCAACTGTATAGTGTCTTGAGATAACTTTGTTATGATAAGACACTTTAAATAAAATTGAATTGAATTGAATTGAATTGAATTGTCATGAACCAGTGTCTTACCTTTAAAAGGCCACTAGATGTCACTCTCTGCTTTAAAATATGTGCTCTGATCTACTAAGTCAATGTAGCATTATTTTCAAAGTTAGAATGCCATCTAGTGGCATTTTAAAGGTAAGACACTGGTTCATGACACACTGGCTTCACTATGAAACTGTTTCATGACACAGTGACTTCCCTATGAAACTTTTTCATGACACAGTAGCTTCACTATGAAACTGTTTCATGACACAGTGGCTTCACTATGAACCTGTTTCATGACACAGTGACTTCCCTATGAAACTGTTTCATGACACAGTGACTTCACTATGAAACTGTTTCATGACACAGTGACTTCACTATAAAACTGTTTCATGACACAGTGACTTCACTATAAAACTGTTTCATGACACAGTGACTTCACTATGAAACTGTTTAATGACACAGTGACTTCACTATGAAACTGTTTCATGACACAGTGGCTTCACTATTAAACTGTTTCATGACACAGTGGCTTCACTATGAAACTTTTTCATGACACAGTGGCTTCACTATTAAACTGTTTCATGACACAGTGGCTTTACTATTAAACTTTTTCATGATACAGTGGCTTCACTATGAAACTGTTTCATGACACAGTGGCTTCACTATGAAACTGTTTCATGAGGCCTCATTGACCCATCTCTACTATTTAGAAGGCATGCTGGAATTAACTAGATGTGAGGTAGTGATGTGTTGATGAGGCTTCATGAAACAGCTGATGAGATATCATGATAAATTGTCTTCATTTTGTTAACCTCACTAGTTGACACTCGTTGCTTTATGATATTTGGCCCTGATCATACTCAATAAAATCTGGAGTGACATCTAGTGGTCTTTCAAAAGGAAGGCACTGTTCATCATCTGTTTCATGACGCCTCATCAACCTCATCACTGTGCCGTAGTGAGTGTCATCCCGAGACACAAACATATGTAGTCACGGGTAGCAAAGCATTGATGCATTCGTCTGTCCATGATGAGCACAGTATGGAATTGAATTCATTTGTGGAAATATTATAAACCATGCCAAAAAAGCAAAACAACAACTCATTGGTTACCTTCCCAGAAGAGAAGGGAAATGTGATGTGTTTGATACACAAAGCAGGGTCAGGATACAACTGTAACACATCCAATCACACTGCCTAAATATCTACCAAAACAAAGCAGAAAAAACATTGATTTAGCAGAAGCACCGGGCGAGTCTGTGAGTGCATTCTTATTGCGCGTCCATCCCCATGATCCAGGCAATAAAATTAACTGTAATGACATCCTCCGGGGTGTGATCGCTCGCAAAATAAATGCTGACAGACTTTATGCGATCACAATTAAATCAAAGTTATTGCAGGAGTTTTCTTGTGAACTTGTTTATTTGTTCCATCCACAGCACATAAAATGTAAGCCCCCACCCCAGTCCCTCCGTGGCTTCATAGCAAAACAAACTATTATGAAACAGAGATCGATTAAAGAAGTTTCTCACCGATGTTTTGCGGTTGAAATGTAGAATTCTGAGGCAAAAAAACTCTACTTTGAATTCTTAAAACCTGTTAAAGTTCAAAACACTAATTTTCCTCTGATGTTTTTTTGGCTCATTATTTAAAATTGAATTATGATAATGATATGAAAATGGTGTTGCTAGTACTTACGTTGTCAGGGTGATCAATAATTTCATTGACATTAACTTAGTTGAAAAAGCAGCTTTTATTTGTGTGATTTCTGTTTTTTATGTGCTGCTATTGTTGATAGTTTTAAATGCAAAGCTATGATTACACTTATACTATACTTTGTGTGTTTTTAATATTCCTCATCTTCTCTTTTCAATCCTGTTTAATCTCTAATCTCTAATATTCTCTGACTGTTGTTAGGGGCCGTCAAACCAAAAGTAAGACAAGATGGATAAAAGGAGCTTAAATATACTTTAATAGTAATACTTGATTATAAGTAAAAAACGTAGTAGAAGTAGAAGTAGTGAAAGTAGTACAAGCATTACTGCAACATAGTAGTAGTAGCTGAAGGCGTAATAGTGGCAGTAGTAAAAGTAATAGTGATAGTAGTAGAAGTTGTAGCAGTAGTAGAAGTAGTAGTAGTAGTGGTAGTGGTAATAGTAGTACTGGTACTAGTAAAAAAGTGGTATAAGTAAGTAAGTAAGTAATATTTATTTATATAGCGCTTTTCTAGACCAGGGTCACAAAGCGCTTAAACAATCAAAACAATACTCAAAAAAGTACATACTTTAAAGATCAAGATAATACTGAGAACAACACAGGAGTTCCAGAAAATCAAGGAAAAGCCTGAACAAATAAGTAGAAGTAGTAGTTGTATTAATAGCAGTTGTAGATGTATTAGTGGTAATAGTAGCAGTAGTAGTTGTTATTCTGCACAGGAGAATAAATATGCTTTCACTTCAGCACCTGAAGAACACGTGAATCATAACGACAACCTTTATTTTACAATAATTGTTTTCTTGAAAAAGCGATTTCTCCCTCTGGATAGAGTCCAGACAAAAGGGTTTTGCACCTGA